>NC_134456.1:1202307-1502884 GCF_047948215.1 Lycorma delicatula
AAGAGGTAGCAACTGCAGCGCGTTGAGATTTTTTTTATGCGAGTGATATCTCTCCCCAATAGGCCTACAAACACTCGTGCAAAATTTTACAAACTGATTTTTATATCCTCGTTGAACTCGTCAACGTCACCGTTGGCAAGTTTTTTCTTTCCATAATAAGTTAATTTCATCGAATGATTTTTTACAACGTTCAATTCATCGTCGGTAAATCTGTTTGTATACGTCTTTGGTAATAAGGTTTGAAAGCTGTCCGGTTCATCCGATTCGCTGTCGAACAATATTACGCAAATACGGAGTTCGCCGTATTGAGTAAATATCTTTCTCATTTCCAACAGTACGTAGCTCACACCGATATCAAGATCGGTCAACCTCCTGAACGGTATCTTCTTTAGAAAACAATATTCATCGTTGAAAATGTTAATAAACGCTACGGTGTCCATCTTAACATTCGCAGTGCTCACACTCGAATGGCAATTGCAAGTGTGATTTACCTTCTTACCCCCTATTTCCACGACAATTTTGCAAAACAACCGATAGAGTTCGTTACGATCGATAACTGTACAGGCGAACGGACTTTCCCATAACACTTCGTATTTATTTGCAAGTACCATAGCGTGCATTCTTTTCACGTTTTCAATAATCAATTCGCACGAACATAAGTATTCTGGTAGACCACGACCGCAGTAGTCGAATTTCTTACAATCGAAAGCATGTATTTCATCATTAACATCGTAGTGGGTGGTAAGCATCATAAAACAATATTTGCAAATATACGATGCAATAAACCTCAATTCGTTTACCGAATCGCTAAACGTTTTCATCGCTGCTATATCGGGTCGTCACTATAGTGAATATAATGTCTACACAATCCGTCTACAGTATCTATTTTTAAACTGTCTAAATATTCTTGTAAACCGTCGTGAAGTTCAGCGTAAGTAGCGTCGTAATTGAAAACCACTCTAACCGTATTGAAACGGTGTATGTCTGCGGTAATACTTGTTGCGTGAGGAAACGCAGCAATTGTAAGTTTCATAAGATGACGCAACGTTCTTACACGACGATTTGGAAAAAATCTAATCGTCCACACCGATGCGGCTATGTCAACGTCCATCGCTAAACTGCGGATGGAATTACACATCGGAAGGTTTTTCAAGGGGAAAAAATAGGTTTACTATAAAACACTCTCCTCACCGTTTGTAACACAATTGATAGTGGATAAATCCAATATCATATCGTGTCACGGGCCTTGGAACCACTACATTCAATAAATGTAAATAAATATCGTTTTTTTTTAAATTAAAAAAACAATAATTAGTTACAATTTATTGTATGGGGGTTTAAAGTGTTTTTTGTTTTGTCTACGCGTGTAATTTTGTGTTGTTTGTGTAATGTGTTGTTGTCCTGAAAAGGACAGTTTGGGAAAGACGGTGAGGTGACTAGTTGAAATAGATTTTTATATAGCCAGTCACCGCTTGTCTACACATCCCACATGGAAGGTTGTGTTGTATTAAATACCGTACACAATCTATGCAGAATGTGTGACCACACGGTAGTATCGTTGCTCCTACACGTCCAATCAGACATATTTTACATCGCAGTGTACTGGTCAAATCTTCATCCCGTATAACACCTCGTTCTACTGCACATTTCACATTTCTTAATGCCTCACTAAGCGATTCTAAAAAGGGTACATCTGCACCCTTCACACTTGAGATACTACGCACCAAGTTTCTAATACTGGTAACCACTCTTGCTTTAGCAAGTTCGAATGATGTCGATGTTCTCTCACCCATGTTCGTCTGATGTGCAGCTGTGTTGTGAAATGAATGATGTAGTGAGCAGAGCGACAAATATATATACCTTATCAGTGCTATGGACCCTGTACTTCCTGTTATTTCCCGCTTGTTATTTTAAATTTAAAAAAAACGGTTACGTTTCCACACCACCCACGAGGTAGCAACCGTGGCGCGTTGAGATTTTTTTTTTACATGAGTGAAATCTCTCCCCAATAGGCCTACTGTAAAACACTCGAATCTTTTTTTATATTTTTTTTAATTTTTTTTTTATTTTTTTTTTATTTTTTATTTTTTTCATCAACATCTTGCAGCAGACTGAGCTCTACAGCGGTATTCGACGTGGAACAACATATTCAAACGAAAGCGGTACGTTTTCCTTGATGCAGTTTTGACAACGAGTTGAGTGGTGATGCACATCCATCCTTTCGTTACACCAACAACATTTTACACACAATTCGTTGAAGGAATAGTAATAACCGTTTTTTGCCAATTCCTCTTTGTTTTCCGCGTTTGTGTTCGCAAACGATCGCAATCGATCGGCTTCTCTCACCAGATCCAACGGCTTTTTACACATCTTCAACCACTCCATGTAGAAACAACCGGTTTGTAACGCACATTTTCCACTCTCCTTGTGCGTGTGGTACGGACAATTTACGATATAATTTGAATTAGGTTTCGGTGCGCTGTCCGGTATCTGACGAACATCGTTATGAAACCGTCGCAAAAATTCCACTTTCTCCAACCCTTTGGTGTGTATTGTGGCAAACTGCGAACATAACGCCTTCATGATATCGTCGTTGTATACGACTTCGCCGTAATTCCAATCGATTTTGTGAAAATTCCTCTCCAACCATCCGACCATCCGTTTGTATTTAGATGTCAACTCAGACTTTGGGTACGGTGATCGAAAGTGAAGAATCATATAGTTTCCATCACCGACAACAGCAAGTTCTTTAACTATAAACTCACCTCGTTTGCCGAGAAAGCCGTGATACTCGATAACTCCTTCCATGACGATCGCTCATCCGTGTATGAGGATGGCGATATGTAACCACCAACGATGTCTATGAAATCACAATGTTGGTGGGGGATATCCCTTCGTTCCCCTTATCCGCCTTCTTTTTGTCCTTCTTCTTCTGTTTCTTATTGGTCTTGGTCTTTGTGATCGTGTGTTCAACTGAAGAAGGTTTATCATAAGATTTTTTACGCGGATTTCTCCTTTTGCGGATCTTCGTTGGTTTCGATTTAACCTCCTTCTCAGTCGGTTTCGTAACTTCAGGATGGTGATTGATGTTATGCAAAGAATCGTTCATGAATAGAAACGATTGAACGTCGTCTGGCGAATATACACCACTTCCTTCCATGACGGATGCTCAACAACTACTGATTTGTATGCGCGCAGTCGGATTAAGCCTTTTTATACTTTCAAAGTAGAAGTGGTGGGGGTTACCCCCTCCACATCTTCTTCTTCCTCGTTTAGAGGACCATCATAGTCATCATCACCATGTGCATGTAACGTCATGTTACGTAATGAGATTTTGGTAGCGTTTACCTTTGGTAACACTGTTGTCCTCGCTGAAGGTAATGATGTCGTTACATTCACTATGTTTTTCCTCTTCAATGCGGTTTTGTCGATGTTTACCTTTAGTAATACTGTCGTCTTCGCTGAAGGTAACGATGTAGTGATGTTGCTAACTACGTCAGCAGACAGGTTTTTTGAAGATGATGGTGGTGATACGGTAGCGTTGTAAAAAATGGACAACACCTCCACAGACGATGAATTACACCATACTAACGGTATGTTAACCGGTGATTGTGTAGAAAAAGTCACTCTACACCGTATCGGTTTGATCGTTGTACAAGATTCATGCGAAAAGTCACCCAGTAACAGTGTTACGATTATTCCAACTGCAATACCCGTTTTAAATATGCTAAATGTTATCAACCATTTCGTAAACTGTCGCCACGTAGCTAATATTTGCTTTTTACCTTCCTCTCCCCGTCCACCACCTAATTGATCCATCTCAAATACCACCGGCATTACATACGTTTTTTCACTATTCCACTGAGCGGAGTGTACGTGACGATGCTATCATGTATAATGAGACAGTAGGCAGTCGTGTTGGCCGGTATATTGTTTTTAGTATCGAAATCGATACGTACATCTACTGTTCCTGTTTTAAGCGATTCGTTCTGACGGGAACAGTCGATAACTATTAACGGTACACTGGTCTTGAAATCCGCCAAACTGTAAGCGGGACATTCGTCCTGCGGTTTGTTATAATACCCAGACCGAAAGCTGGCGAACATTTCATACATCATATTCACATCTCCCTGTAGATTGTCGTACGGATAGTACTGCGAATTCAAATACAGACGAACGTTTACCAACTCGCACATATCGAAGTTCGTCAATGATTTTGTAGCTTTATCTTTTCTGTCGGTCTGTAAACCGAATATCACGTATCTCGGTCTCTCCGTTTGCGCACATGTTTTTACCGTCCATGAATGTATGTTTGTTTGTGGTAGAGCCGGATATTCGTGGATCTGCCATGTACGAAAAGCAATAGCTAACGGTCTATCTCGTTCTACTACCTTCAACAAATGCAATCGCATCGTATCGGCAACGTGAACATACGGAATTTTCCACGCTATCTTAGTCACTTTCAACTTGGAATCAGGCGCCTCTTTTGAAGACACTAATGCGTTCACGTCGTTGGAAGATCTAAGCAAAACCAATTCTTGTTTGACGTTCAATATTATGTGTCTGTAGTCTTCGGCGAAACCCATAAGCATACGCAGCGGTACGTAGAAGCAAAATCTTCCCGTGTTTTCTTCCAAATCGAACTTATCCGACGCTTTGAACTTCCACCCGAAATTTTCCAAAATATTTTCTTCGCTTTTACGCAACGAAAGAATATTCTTTATCGTTGTCGTTATTCCTAGCTTTTGTACGCGACACATTTCCGTACCGTTTATCTCGTATCGTATCTCTTCGAAGAGAAACGGTATCGCGTTGTTTGTTAACCACGATTCCGTTGCCTTTTTATCGCCTGCTTTAGTAGTTAACGCACCTTCGACCATCAAATAGCTTTTATGCGGTAAAGTGTACACATCTTGTTGGTGTATCGGAATCCGGATTTCATCGTTGTTGTTGTAAGTCGACGAAGCGTACGGTAGATGGGTATGATATTCGTACTGTGTGATCGTGTTATCGAACGAAACACTTTCACCGACGTCCAACATATTCGCTCCTGCCATTACTGTTCACCAAAACTGTAAAACCAAGTTTACGAAGAAACAACACGTTACGCGATGTTAACGCTTTGGTGTTTGCACGTCGACTGATCGGTTTGCGTGTCGTTTCGCTACTAGTACCAACGCTGTTGTATATTAACCCCATCTATTGGCTTTCTTTTTTTACTTCGTTTTCCTTTGTAAATGCAATCTCACCGTAACGGTTTCACCGCGAAAATTAATCGGTTTTCCGTCTTGATCGGTAAACTTTATAGCGATATCGTCTAAGCTCTTCGTATTCACCGGTAGATAGATTATATTCTTCGGCGATTCGATTATTTTGAAACCAGGCGGTACGCTTAGCGTGAATTCGTGCAACACGTGTCCCTCTGATCCGTTCGTGTAGGAGCCTCGTATAAGGTTGCATTCGACCCGTACGGTGTTCACGTTGTTAATGGCAACTGGCTTCGATGACTCGTGCCATATATTCGCAGTCAGATTAGTTTTCTCGAACCCCAACAACGGTGCTAAACTATCCGTTGATGTCAAATCGATGGCAGCGCTGCATTTAAGTTCGCATTTTAACGTGTTGTTATTCGGACGCATAAGTAAATCTATTTTGCTTTTGTCTTTGAGTTCATCGCTCAAGCGTTTGGCGATATCATCCACTTCGTACGATCCGGTCGCTAGTGTCAGCTTAATCGGTTTTTGAGGTTTCTTTGGTATAACAGTAAATGTGTTGTTGATTCCCTCTTCGACATTTGGAATCGAGTTGTATGTGGTTAAGTTTATCAACGCCAATTCCCAATCGCCATCAGACAAATCCAATGGCGGAAAGAATGTAGCGTGTAAGAACGACGTAGTTCCACTTATGCAAAACATGTTTACCTGTAGGCTGACGAATCACGACTGAGAAATTCAAGACATAAATGACCGCAGATAACCGTGTTTATACTCTGTCTGGCGTTATAATTGAAATTTATAATCGAATCGAGTGGAAAATAACGTATCAATTCGTTAGGTGGACGCAGATTACCGAAACTGTCGAAATAGTCCACCATCCGTCCACGTTTTCTATAACATACCCAATGTGTTCCATGACCAGTACTGCGGTCAAGATTAACTATCGCAGTTTCGTTAATCTTCGGTTGTGTAGGTAATGCGTCCAACATGAAGACCCCTCGAAAATCGGTTATATTTAGTCTTCTCGCGTACCACATTAGTTCTATGTTTGATAGCGGTCGCACTGGTATTCCCTTTATTGGAGACGACGACGACGGCGACGACGTTTTTTTTTACCGCCCATCCCCGATCCCGTCAAAGGGTAGGGCTTAAGGTATAATCCCTGCCCTGCAGCGTCCGCTTTTCGTTTCATCATTTCGACAAGGCGTTTTATATTATTCCTTTTTGTTCGTCTTCTTCGTCTTCGTACTCTTCCACCGCCGAACTTTGCTTTTAATTTCATCGCGTTTGTAACCGCCAATGCCGTAGCTTTTTCCGCGATACTCGAATCCTTAGCTTTAACTCTTTCCCAAGCGCTATCGGCTAATTTACGATCTGCAGCCGCTCTTCTTTCGTTGTCGCTGTACGTTGCGTATGCGATATCGTGTTCTTTACAAGCGGCGTCCAACTTGTTTACACCGGGATCGCCTCTCTTTAATCGTTTTTTTAAATTCGTTCCAGGTCCGCAGTACTGATATCCCGGAATATGTAACTCTATCGGTAATAAATCGACCCCTTTGTTTACGACCGTACCCACCACCTTTTTGACACCTTTTAATGCTTTATCACCGATATAGGATCCTAACGCTCCTGCAGCTCCTGCTGTTAGAGTTGTTAACAGTCCACCGCCTCGTTTAAGACTGGCTATTCGTTTAGATCTTCTCACCTTACCCTTATGAACGGGAGAACATTTTGACCTCCTCACTCTTGCCATGTCGGATAGACAATGAACTTGTTTACAACATTCTACCATCTTACATTGGATCCATGTTCGACAATCATACCATATTTTTATTCACATCATCCGAGACCGGGGGACGTATCATATTTTTATTCACATCCTCATTCTTCAATGTCTTATCAGTGATCGGAGGACGCACCATATTTTTTGTCACATCCTCGTCCTCCGAAACCGGGAGACGTATCATATTTTTATTCACATCATCATTCTTCATTGTCTTATCAGCGATTGGAGGACGCACCATATTTTTTGTCGCATCCTCATTCTCCTTTGTATCTTTACTATTTAGATCTGTGTTTGCAGAATCGCTTTGGTGATGATTGTCAGCGGTTAATATACGCATAAGCGATATTTGATTTAAGTTTCTGTTAGCGCTGTCATTAATGTTTAATACAAATTTGTAAAAATTAAATAGTGCGCGTGTTAAAAGCAAATTAATTATTTGCTTTTCATCGAAAAGTTTTTTTTGTAAATAGTTGACAGTAACGACGTCCGTCTTTTCGACAGGATCACCGACTCTACATATTCGCTTATTTTGGATATCCACAACACCGTTTTTAATCGTTAAAATCCCATTTGTCAATTTGTCTACGTATGACTTTGTAGTGAGATCTGTGGTATTAATTGGTGCACCAGCATTTGCGATAACGCACCCTCTCGCGTTAATTCTCTCATTTGTACCGAAAAGGTTTTTCCGTAAATAGTCGACAGTTACGGCGTCTGTTTTTACAATTGGATCGGCGATATCGCACAATCGCCTCTTTGAAAAGGAGAGTGCGTTGTTGTCCATCGGTGAAACCGTCGGTAAGTATTTATTATTCAACTCGCTTTGCTTTACGAACATTTTCTTAACGTGACCGATTGTTGCACCATCATCATCTTCAACAGGCGGTCCGACGTTGCACAAACGTCTTTTTTTGATATCGAAATCTCCATCGGCGGTTTTGTCAAACGTTTCAACAATCCGAGTTGGTGGTGGTTGGGCGGTTGCACTCCCAACGCGAGAACGTCCGAACTTGTCGATACTCATCTTCAGACTGTTTAAAATAAAAGGTTCCCTGTACTACCTTCCTTTATGTATCCGCCTTCTTGCAGTTCTTCTACGATTGAAACTATTTCGTTATTATGACCGGTATGACCCGCACGTTTCGAAGCCAATAAAAGTCGCAGTCTATCGCACAGTTCATTCGGATCGTCCCAGTAAACGTAATCCGGTCTAACCGTTTTCTTCGCTCTCATCAACAGACCCGATCCAGTTATTGGACTTTCGTCGTCATGACCGCTTTCCGACGAAAGATGCGTACGAGGAAACAGTCTTTTGATAATATTTTTGTACTTTAACGATCGACTGGAAATTATGCGACCGGTATTTTGACTTTTATGCGCCTCAGTAGTTTCTAATATTTTCTTATAGTTATTTAAATCTTTGGTTGTATAATCTACAGGCTCATTCAAAAAAATCAATTGATATAAACCTTTGGAACCGCTATACGTCTTGTTGTCGATAACTATTTTATTTCCTTTGAACTGGAGTGGTTTTGTTCCGATCATCCATTGATCGTCAATGTTTTTAACTCCGTAGACGTTGTCTATTTTTTTACCTTTATCCGTTACGGTAAGATCCAAGAATTGTTTTGCACGATACCCCATCGTTTTCGGTGTCGACGGGTCTACAGGTTTAACGAACTGTTTTTCCGACGTCGGTGTTTTAAAGAGTCTTCTCATAACCGTTGGTGTCTCTTCCACCTCCTCCTTTGCATTCTCTTCCTGTTCTTTTTTAACATCGTACTTTTGTTTAAACGATTGATTAAGTTCTCGGAGCGGTTCGACAATAGGCTTAAATTGCTTTTCAATAACTTGTTCCGATTCTGTTATTCCTTGCGTAATAGCGCGATGTTTTCGTTTAATCGAATCTCGTATTCTATCGATTTCCATTACCAACTTCGCAGACGACGATGAGGATGGCATATCGACCTCGTTCTTGTTCGACATCGTGGTTACGAATGATCGGAAAACAGTCGATCACATCACCATCCTAGTTCCACCGATCTAAAGAACACTGCATGTTTTTTGGTTCTGCGTAGAAAACGTATAACATCGATTAACGAAACATTCATTCTTGTCAGACGACGATTGGTATTGCACAATTCGCGGTAATATTGTGTCACACCCTGATCGATAGACGGTATCATGAGTTTCGTGCTTGTGTCTTTAAAGACAGCAGCCCTTTTTACATTTCCAACCCACAGCGGAATATCCACAACCGTTGAGTGATCGCGTTGTGGTACCTTTGTCAAGTACCGTGTGGAAAGTCGTCTGATCGGATGACGGTCACCTTCCGAATGTAAATGCAACAGATAGCTATTCAACAACCAAAATTCGTCCGGTTTCGCTCCTGCATATTCGCACCATTTTCGCAGCAGATCTTCGTTTTGGATTTCAAACAGTTCGCGTCGTTCGTTGTACCTCAATCCGAACGAATCGGCGTATAATCGCAACGTAGGTAGCGCTTCGTTTAGAAATTCGCCAGAAAAGAGCGCCTGCGCCCTGTTGTTCACGATGTCGAACGGTAATCCTCCTCGTCTTATCGGTAATGTTTCCGGTACGTCGTCGGTAAATTGTACTCCGTAAGCCGTGTCCACAAAACATTTTCTACCGTATGATAACGCTAAGCGGTACAACGTTTTTGGCGACCTGATCGGAATAGTTCGTTCCGTGATCACTATACAGCATCTCGCTCCTTCTAGACGACTACCGTATTCCAACATGTGCATGTAAACGTTTGTGTAGTCCATAGATGCATGTCGGTTTCGAAGTTCCAATAAAGGCTTTTTGTACACGAGCGGAGAGGGTCTAAATCTTGAAATAAAGTTCCATCCGTGTCGAATTGTGGTGTTGAACATGTTTTTATCGTATATCACCAGTTCAATTGGCATCTCGTATTTGTCACATTCTTCTAAAAATTTTAACCATATACGCTTATTGAAAATCGTACCTTCGCTAGTAATCATCAACAGAACGACCAACGGATAGTCACGATTCATTCTTTTTACACGTCGCCAACATCGTCGGTCTTTATTTTCACAGTAGTTCACTTTACGGCAGACGTAGTTACCGCAAAACTTCTGACGGTCGCTAAAATATTTGGAACACAAGTTGTTTTGCGGTTTTTGCCTAAAACGTATCGCGTTAGCGTACGGTGTTCCGTCCTCGTAGGTGTGTATGCTTGCCATTGTTACCGACTATCAACTGATCTCTTTTACAAAAACATCAAAGCCTACTCTATATCGTCCACCGTCGATATCGCTCTCCTTATCCACAACCAAAAATCCATGAGGTTTTCTCCATGCAACACCACACAGACTTTTAAACCGATCGAATTTCATATCGGTATTTACATGATCTTGATATAAGTGACGTAAGTTGAGATCGTCTTGTTTGAATATAAGAAGGAGATTTGCGTTGTCCCGTACAAGGTGCTTCCCGACACTGGAATATGTCTGAGTCAAATAAAAGCTATCGATGTTGTTGTGTCGCCCCATCGCAAAGTACTTGCGAATATTATGTTGCTTTTCGCAAGCTACATCGTCGAAAATCATTATCGAATTCGGTGACGCTTCGTCGGGTGCCATCACATGATCGTTTTCTGAGTATGCAAAAAAGCCGATCTCCGGGACACCAGTCATGACTTGTTCTAGAAACTTATATTTCGGTTGGTACAGCGATTTAGAAAACACGTAAATATTTCTGAATCGTAAACCGTCCGGTGAGAACAGCAAGTTGAATAGAACATTTGTTTTTCCGCAATTAGACGGTCCACAGATAATACATCTGATTGTATTCGGTAGAAGAGGTCCATGACGAGTCCTTTTTCCTTCTCCACACCCGGCTCCTGTATATTCGTCGAAGTTTTCTAGCGTAATATTACCGACCTGTTGACGTTCCAACTTCATGTTTATGACTGATCGATTCACTACACCAAATCCGCCTTATGTATCCAACTGTTGTGTTTTCCATCGAACCCTTGCCACTTTACAAATAGCCTATCGCCTTTTCTTCGTAAGACTTTCTCGACTAAATAAACATTATTTGTAACGTTAGTTTTAGTGAGCTCTTCAGCGTAAAATTTACCGCTCACCACCTCACCGTGAACATCGATCAACGTGTAAGTACACGGACGCGTATTATCATGTACCTTATGTACGATAAATATTTCATTCGTCCAATTCGGTAGATATCCTTTGGCGAATGTCTTTTTAAATTTGCTTATACGCACTCGATCGCCGACATTGTATTTCGGTAAAGTAGGTTTTCGATAGAGTACCGTATTTAACCGCTGTAAAACAGCGGCTTGGTTTCGCTTATTTACATCTTTCGGTTTCATTCCGATAGTGCGGTGACTGGTGTTGTTGTATTTTGCGATCAATTTCGGTAGTATTTCTAACCACCTGTAGGTTCCTTGTTCGGTAAATTTTCTCCACATCATCGTTTTCAGTGTTCGATTAAACCGTACGACTATCGACGCTTTTTTATCCGAATGTGTGGAATAGTGATTTATATTGTACGACTGTAATAGTCGATTAACCGACGGATTGTAAAACTCTTTACCCAAATCGGTTTGAAAATGTCGCATCTTGTGTTTATCCAATATGGGTTTGAGGGCTTTAGCGATCTCCGTACCGGTTTTAGTTTTAATCGGTACGGCAAATGCTAGTTTAGAAAAACAATTTATCATCGTCAGTATGTAACGATAACTTTTGTTCGATTTAGCATACGGTATCATCTCAACAAGGTCAGCTTGATATAGGTCTGAAATACCTTTAAGTTCAACGCGTCTTGTGGGGTAGTTTCGACGCGCCTGTCGATGGAGCTCTTTAGCTATTGACGCCTTGACGTTCATTGTTGTACTGACCGTATTTCGTGTGTGTTTGATTGGATAGGAATAGGAAGAGAAAAAAAGGATCTTTATTTCTTTATTTTTTTTTTTACCCGCCTCACCACTCTTATATCCCGGCCTTGGCACCGGCCGTATCGATAACAATGATAAATCATTAATCGATCTGCACATGTGCAGATCGGTTAAAGATTTAATGTGTGATCGATTCGGGGGGTTTAGGGTGGTCCTGAAAAGGACCGTTTTACATAAAGGGTCGTTTTACATTTTAAACGGTTACCGAAAAAACGGACAAGATGGCATACGCCGTGTATGTTCCACATACGGATTGTCTGTCTCTTCCCATTTAAACAAACGTATACGACAATAGTCACATCTGACCACATCATCGATACCTTCATACCTGAATCCATGCATAGCTAGGATCAGGGGGGAAAGTAACGGTTTGTCCATATGTGGCCATAAGGGTGTATAAATCTTTTTGTTACCGTTTCTAGTAACCCTGTAAAATGTATGGACTCTATCATAAAAAGAACGTTCCATTATGATTGAGTGTTAACGCAAGAATGAATAAAGTTTCGAATAATATTTTTTTATCTCTTATAAAATTAAATTGTTTTATTTTCCAATTATTTTTTATCTGAATGCAAGTTCCGAAAATAAAATTTATACAAAGAGTTGACTTTGTAACCGCGATTAAATTATCTGAATGCAACTTCCGCTGATAAGTTATATAAAATTTAGTTTATTTTCATAATTTTATTTATTGTTATGTGCAATAATTATTTCTTTATTATGAAATGCATTACGTCTCTCTCTTGATGATAATAATTATATTTGTTTGTTATAAGAAGTGTTATCAAAACCGCATAAATGTTATCGCTCACACTGTAGTTAAAATTGTATTTTAATAAAATTAATTGGTAACTGCGTACTTGTTATCGCTAACACTGCAATTAAAAACAGTACATAAACTAAATTGATAAGATTGCAGTTTACTTAATATTTCTTTTTTGTATAAAATTAATTGGTAACCGCGTACTTGTTATCGCTGACACTGCAATTAAAAAATAGTACATAAACTAAATTAATAAGATTGCAGTTTACTTTTTGTATATATATAACTATCATTCTGCATTCAACGTTTCAAATGTCATCATTACATATTGAGAGTGTGTTCACAATGACATCTTATACAGTTCAACATGAGATTGATGAATTAATGATCGCTTTTCGGGACCTTATGGAAATAAAGGACCGAATACTTAGAAATGTATATGACCACTCGGAGGTCGAACACGCGGCGGCTGATTTGTCAAACGCTATATTGAGGGCAAGAAGACGGGCAATGCTTTTAGCCGCTCGTTTTGATGGACCGCCTCCACCGTCATCACCATCTCAGCATCATCAACAAGAGGTTGCAGAATCCGATGGGTCCGCGACGGATTTCAATCCACACACCGACAACGATGACAACAATGATGACCAATCACCGTCATCGCAATTACCTGATAATGAATTACACATTATTCAGGAAATTGTCGAAGTTGAAGGTGATAACATTGAACATAGTGCCAATCACCGTGTTCAACGTGGTCATCAATGTCGTCGTCGACGTATTCGGGTATGTCGTCGTCCCGTGATCACAGACGTGGATAGAAGTTCAACACCACGACGACCTCATTGTAGTACTCTAAACAGAGTTCTGCAACAGGTCGTCAACGCTAATTCAAGCCAGTCGGACGAGGGCGATGATGGTAACCCGACAACCGACAGATGTCCGATCTGTTTAACAGAATCGGTTACTGTTGAGTTGTCGGGTTGCGGTCACCGATACTGTGAAGACTGTGTGAGGAAATTAGCAAGATATAGCAGGAATTGTCCCGTCTGTCGACGGGATATGTGTGGATACCATCGGATTAGAGAGGGAGACGACGGCAGTAATTGATGTAAGTAATTATAATTTTTTTTAAAGAAAAGTCATTTATATTATTTCATTTTTTTTTACATTAAATTTTTTTGAAAAAAGTGATTTATGTAATAATTATTAAAAAGTCATTTATATTATTAGATATATACTTTATTTCATATTTTTTACATATAATTTTTTTTTCACTTACAATAATTTATTACATAATGGTTTTATTTTAAATAAAAGAAAGGCAATATATATCCGCATGATAAAAAAAAATTAACAATAGTCATGACCGTGGGCTATGAGCACTTCGTTTACGGTTCTTGGTCTTTTTTGCGGAGTGTTGTCGTTATTGTTGAGTGGGAGTTTACGTTTCTTTTTGTTTATACTGTAATGTCCGTATGGAACTGTGTTGATTTTATTTTCTAATATGTAACGTTTATCGTCGTAAGGTGAAAGCGATTTCTTTGACTTGTTAATGGAAAATATATTGTGCAAAGTGCTTATGATTCCGTACGCGCTTGTATACGTAACGGAATCATTAAAAAGACTTTTTTTGTACAGATCGTGTCTAAGATCCTTTGCAATGGATACTCTAGGAATACCCTTTGCTACATTCTTCTCTTTCTTGTCGAATTCGAGAATGCTATACATCTTAGCACGAAGTCCGACAAATTCACGAATAGCTTTTCCATTCATTTCGTCTTTGAATTTACCAAGTCGTTTCTTATTGGTATTACTGAAACATGCGTGATCGCGAGGATAATCTGAAGTATCGAACCGATCGATATCGTGAAGAATATCGTCGTAAACGTTATCGGTCACGATATGATACATCAGACTGTCCGTATCGGTCATTAGAAGATTTATATTATGACCGTACTTTTCTACCATGTAGTCATAGTGGAATTCGTACATGATCATTTTGCTAATGTCCAATACGGTAAATCCAATGTAGATCGGACGATTGAGAAATATCTCCGTTTTCTTCAGACTTACCCCAACGACATCCTTGTTATAGATGTACCAAGCTTTAACTCTCGGTTTTGCAATCACCTTATCCAATTTACGTTCGTTAGTAACCAGTTGGAAGTCTATTCTGTTTCGTACGTTTTCTAAGGACTTGCCGTACACCGCGTTGTTCATCAACTTAAAAAAGTCCTTTTCAAAACTGTTTCGTGCTTGTGCACGCTTTTCAGTATTGAAGTCAATGTACGGTTTCAACCAAGGCGACTGGGAGAATTCCAGAACTCTGTGAATGTTTTTCATTTTCAGTCCTAGTCGAGTGTACAACTTTAGGTTTCTGTAATGTAAAACGTATTTTTGTTTGTCGTACAATGTAGTCATTAATTTCTTTACGGGACATCTCTTTATGTCCTTCAAATAGGGGGACAGCATATCATCGGTTGGTACTAATCGTTCTGGTGCAAGAGGGTAATCCTTGTGACGATCGTGCAATTCTTGTGGATACTCAAGATCCACTTCCAAGATGTAGCCCTTTTCACCACGATCGTCAACGCTGTTAATATCGAGATTGTCAATCTCTTCAGTACTCAACCACCTAAATTTAGCGTGTGGTAAGGGCTCAACCATGGCTGTTCCGTAAAGGTTGTTGCAATCGTAATATTGAACCCAGGATGTGGGTTCGGATGGGTCATACTGATCTGGAATGTTGGGATTGTTCGCCTTGGCGTACCTGTTTGAAATCATGGCTACACCGCCTCGTGTACCTTTTTCGACAAACAGATGCATATCTATGTCGGTCAACAGTTCCAATTTTTGTTGGGTAAATTTTAACATGGCATTCCACGTGAAATGAGGGGTGGAGTAAAAGTGACAGGGGTCCAAACCGTAATATTGCATAGACGTACTTCGGAAATTTTCAAAGACGTCTGCCAACAATAATACGTCGCTAAGAAGATAAAGATCGTGGTAATCGCCTAACGTATTGCAGTCAAACGTTTCCCACACGTGTTGAGCGTGGACGTAATCATCGTCCGTTATGTTCTCTCTTCTTAGCGTACTGTAAAATGCCATCTGCGGTGGAAGTTGGGTTTCGAAAAACTTGTTTATATGGGTCATGTACTCGTACGGGTAAACGCCTTTACGGATTAAACAATCTCTTTTCTCGGGTAGCGGGTAACAGTTTGTGAGACGTTTAAATACGGTGTCTTTGTCCTGACAATCTTTTACTAGATTTTCCACAAGTTTTTCGAGTGACGACGAAAGAAATTGTAAAGAGTCCAAGAACCTCAACGGACCGACGGACAGTGACTGTAATCGCTCGGACGTGTTGGCGATACAGTTTATTTTTACATCGTCCTTATATTTTCCCAAAGCTTGAACTATATGATGGCTATCGTAACCGCGGAGGTTATGAAAAAATACTGGGATATGCTCGGTGCGCTTACAATTTAAATTGCACTCGTTATGACATGCACCGAGAAACCGTCCTGTGGTATGCGAGTGATGACGTACACGGTCATCGGTCAACTCACAATGACAAAGAAAACACTCGGTAGCCCTTTGAAATGTTTCAGTGTCTTCGGGAGTCATCACCATCGGTTTTTCGGTGATCATAATTTGGTGCAATCTATCGGCGTGACCGAGCAATTCATCCAGCATCTTTTCAACGATATTTTCACCATCGGTTCTCGCTCGGTAGACTACAGGACCTTCACAAATCTCCCCTTCCTCGTCGACGATTACATAGGCGTAACCGGACGGAAGATGATGGGCTACCTTATCGGTAAAACTAGTGTTGGGTTTAGGGGTGGCAGTGTCCATCGGATGTACAAATGATTCAAAGTCTGCATACACCGTATACGGAACGCGTAGTGTGGACGAGTAGTCCCTAAACTTCATCACGCATTCCTTTTCTTTAGCGGGATCGGGAACTCTTATCCTTTGTGCACCGTGTCGCTTACACTCGATCAAATGTTGGTTTAGGTTTTGTGTAGCGACATGTGGGTCTGATGAACTGAAACGGTGCAAACAGTAAGGGCAATATTGGCTGCTACCGCCATGTTTTGTAAGACCTGAAAGGAGACGAGATAGCCCATTTTTACCTGGTTTGGTATTTATAAGGCAGTAGTGAAATTTATCTCTCGTCTCCCCTGCAAGCAGCAATAGGTGTATGCAGTGGGTACGATCGCGGTTTTCGGTAACACGCACCGGGTACACGCGATCGTTATCTTCTTCATAGCCGTAGACATTGATGCTTATTGTGGGATTCAACACCTCGAAGCGATCAATGTCTTTTACCTTTACTGGATATGATATCCCGGTCATGTTAATTTCATGTTCAAAGCGTGCATACCAACTCTGACGATAGTGACGTCCTGGTTGGTCATGCAGGTATGCTAGTACGGACCATAGGAAACATTTTTCATCATGCGGATTTTTTACATTAATTATTGCCTCTCTTTTTACAAGTTTTTGTGGTGTTTTTATAAATGAACTAGAGGCGCCATATAACGGACGGTAACGGATAATATTTAAATCAATATATATTATTTTATTCATTACCCATCCGCTGCCGTTGTTGATGAATTTGGTCAGTGTCTCTATAATTTTCTCCACTGATTCTATCCATGATTCTTCAACAACGTCGGTGTTATCGTCCAAATTTATCACCGTTCTAGTTTTTCCATGCAAGTACAAATTTGTGAATGTTGTTTCTACTCCGTCTTCGAGTTGTGTCCGCTTCATCAATTCAACATTTGCTGCAACGTACCTGTAGAAACAGAATAATTTTAGTACATATTGACTACTTTAAAAAAACACAAAAAAAAAAAAAACAGTACATTTACAAAAAAATATTAACGTTTTTTTTAATTACCATTTTATGTTGCCATCAAAGCGTCTGCCTTCTTCCTTCAAACAGTTCAGGATGTTCTTCTGATACCGTAGAAGGGTTGAAAGGAGATACAACTCCTCAGAGTCAGACAGGTCCCATCGAAGACGGATGACGTTGTTATTTATTGCATGGATAACTACCGGTGATACCATTTCAATTTTTTTTTGTAATATCTGAAACAAATTAAAATAACATATATCGTAACATTGTTTTTTTTTTGTGTGTTTCAGTGAATAACAGAAGAAGACATTTTTTTCATTATATATATCATTTATTTTATTTGTTTAAAAGTATTTTTTATTGTATTTATTTTAATTGTATAAAGTATTTTTTAATTGTATTTATTTTAATTGTTTAAAAGTATTTTTTTTAAATTTATAAAGTATGTTTTTATCGTATTTATTTTTTTAGATTTAATTAAATAATTTATTTGATTTGATTTGATTGAAAGTTATTTGATAATACCATACTGTTCCATTAGTATTTATTTTTTTTATTTAATTAAAGTAAAACTTACCTTGCTAATTAAGATGAAAATGTAATGATCTCTCTCCGATCGATGTATTCACTTTCAATAACAGATTGCGAATGATGAAATCACACAAATTTTTTCACTTATATACACGCAACCGGATTTAACCGGTTACAACAACTCAAGTCACTTTTGTATTAGTGACCCGATAATAATAAAAAAAAAAAAAATTTCTTTATCGCTTCCGCTCTTATTAGAGACGACGTTCGAGTTCGCACGTACGCACTAACGGCTAGTGCGCATGCGCCGATTCGAATTCCAACGCTGCGATTGGTCAATCGGACAACTTCAGACCACGTCGGTCCCACAATTATTCAGTCGAGCGCCGCATCTCGCACGGTAAACACGTCTGCGTCACTCCGCTGACGCACGCACGCAAACACAGCCGCCACCGCCTCCCGGTGCACGATCCACGACGAGAACCTCTCTCCGTCGCGGTAACGCCTCCCGACGCCATCGCCTGGACGACCAGGATCATCCTCGAGGTACGTCTATATTCACTTGTGTGTATATGTATGTGTGTGCGCGCGTGTGTGTGTGTGTTTGTGTGTTGCAGCAGACATCGCCGCCACCGCCTCCCGGTGCACGATCCACGACGAGAACCTCTCTCCGTCGCGGTAACGCCTCCCGACGCCATCGCCTGGACGACCAGGATCATCCTCAAGGTACGTCTATATTCACTTGTGTGTATATGTATGTGTGTGCGCGTGTGTGTGTGCGTGTGTGTTTGTGTGTTGCAGCAGACATTACCGCCACCGCCTCCCGGTGCACGATCTACGACGAGAACCTGTAACGCCTCCCGACGCCATCGCCTGGACGACCAGGATCATCCTCGAGGTACGTCTATATTCACTTGTGTGTATATATGTATGTGTGTGTGCGTGTGTGTGTACAGACTGATGTTACGTTAAAATTCACAGCTTACGTAGAACATTTTTCACTCATTACATCAGGGAGTCACCGCAGCCGATTGGTTTAAGGCGTCAGTCGGTCGCGTCCCGTCATGACCGGGTTCGAATCCTCTAGCCGACAGAATTTTTTTCACTTTAAATATTATTTATTTAATTCAAATCGACCGCCACACAACAGTGATACCAACCTTTGAAATATTTCTTCAATATATAAACATGTCAACAAAAAATAAATCAAGTTGGTAACACTGACTCACATCGACATAAAATAAATCAAGTTGGCAACACTGACGGGGTACCGGCGCCAATGACGTCACAATCCAAGATGGCTGACCACCGCCATCTTGAATTAGTGACGTCAGAAGTGACGTTTCCAAGATGGCGGACGGTCGCCATCTTGGAATGACGTCATGTTTGGCGCCGTACCACCATTTCCGTACTACTTACTACATTTCATTACTTTCGTTTTGTTCTTGTTTATTTTCACGCGATAGTTCTTGCGTAGGACTTCATCTATGCCGTTCATTGTTTCTTCTAAATCCTTTTTACTCTTGGCTAGAATTACTATATCATCAGCAAACCGTAGCATCTTTATCTTTTCACCTTCTACTGTTACTCCGTATCTAAATTGTTCTTTAACATCATTAACTGCTAGTTCCATGTAAAGATTAAAAAAGTAATGGGGATAGGGAACATCCTTGTCGGACTCCCTTTCTTATTACGGCTTCTTTCTTATGTTCTTCGATTATTACTGTTGCTGTTCCTGTACATGTTAGCAATTGTTCTTCTATCTCTGTATTTGAACCCTAATTTTTTTAAAATGCTGAACATCTTATTCCAGTCTACGTTATCGAATGCCTTTTCTAGGTCTATAAACGCCAAGTATGTCGGTTTGTTTTTCTTTAATCTTTCTTCTACTATTAATCTGAGGCCTAAAATTGCTTCCATTGTCCCTATACTTTTCCTGAAACCAAATTGGTCTTCTCCTAACACTTCTTCCACTCTACTCTCAATTCTTCTGTATAGAATTCTAGTTAAGATTTTTGATGGACGACTAATTAAACTAATTGTTCTGTATTCTTCACATTTATCTGCCCTTGCTTTCTTTGGTATCATGACTATAACACTTTTTTTGAAGTCTGACGGAACTTCCCCTTTTTCATAAATATTACACACCAGCTTGTATAATTATCAATCGCTTCCTCACCTGCACTGCGCAGTAATTCTACAGGTATTCCGTCTATTCCAGGAGCCTTTCTGCTATTTAAATCTTTTAATGGTCTCTTAAATTCAGATCTCAGTATTGTTTCTCCCATTTCATCCTCCTCAACTTCCTCTTCTTCCTCTATAACACCATTTTCTAATTCATTTCCTCCGTATAACTCTTCAATATATTCCACCCATCTATCGACTTTACCTTTCGTATTATATATTGGTGTACCATCTTTGTTTAACACATTATTAGATTGTAATTTATGTACCCCAAAATTTTCCTTAACTTTCCTGTATGCTCTGTCTATTTTACCAATGTTCATTTCTCTTTCCACTTCTGAACACTTTTCTTTAATTCACTCTTCTTTCGCTAGTTTGCACTTCCTGTTTACAGTATTTCTTAATTGTCTATAGTTCCTTTTACTTTCTTTATCACTACATCAGCTGCAATATATCGTCTGAAACCCAAGGTTTTCTACCAGTTCTCTTTGTTTTGCCTAAGTTCGCTTCTGCTGATTTAATATCCTTTTTAACATTCTACCTTATCTTTTTTACTCAGATCTCTTGCGATGTCCTCCTCAAAAATCTTCTCTTTCTCAAGCTTCTCTAAAAAGTGTAAAAAACTTTTCTTAAAATTGGATCTTTGTTTTTATTTATTTTTATCTTAATTTTTTTTCAATGAACCTTTCGTTCGTACTATTTTATGAAATATTAATTTTTCAGCAAAATCTTTTATAAAATCATAGCGATTTAATTTTTACCGTATTTCGTGCTCAATAGATAAAAGCGTCAGGTTTGTTATTCGTTTGTAGTCGTAGTCACATTATTGTCCGTAAATAATTTTTAATCGATTTTAATTTAGAAAAATTTCGTTCTGCTGATGCTGTTTAAATCGGAATCGTTAACGATATTCTTAAACTAACGGCCGGATTTGGAAAATAAATCGTGAATATTTCTCATATTCAAGCACCGTATTGGTGTTTCACTTTCAACATTAGTACAGACCGAACAAAAAACGTTAATTTCTTCGTATAAATCGGTTCCATTTGCATCACGATTTTTATCCGCCTTAATTTAAAAAATAAATCCACGCAAAACTTTTTAAGTCTGTCGTCTTTCATTGTTAATAATAGTGAAATATTATAAAGAAAACCGAAAATATTAATATGATTTTCAATTTGTTCAAATGTCACTCGTAATGAAGATATGACTTGATCTGTTATTGTCAAGAAATAATTTACGTAGAAGTTTATTTCGTCCGCTCCTGCTCCTTCGTAATCAAATAAACGTCTACGTTTTCTTATTCGTTTGAAATATTAATTTTTTAATAAATATTATTTGCTTTCATTTTATATTTTAAAAAGCCATTCTCCAAATTCTTTAAAAAAATCTATCGACCCTTTTAAAAGATCGGTTACTAAACTTAAATCGCAATTACGTCTTTGTACAGTTCACTGTCAATAGTAATTCATACCAAATAACTGTAAGTAAAACAAATTCAAAATTAATTGCGTGCTCAAGTAAGGAATCTGTTTTACTTTTCATAGTGGAATCCTCTGTCACGTCATTTAATTTTTCTAATATATACACACACACACACACACAAACATAAATATTCATTATATGTATAATTTTTCCAAATATCACGACCCCAGCGTCACCTAGCGGATCTACTTTTGCAAAAATATTTCGTTTTATGTTGGCATGTCGATATTTCGCCTAATCGAGGTCTTATTTTCTTAGGAAATTTGTTAACGATTAAAAAATAATATTTCAAAAAAAGAAAATTGAAAAATCATATTTCAGCACAAAAAAAAATGCTATAAATAAATTACCGGCAAAGCGGGTTTACAGTTTCAATAGTACCCCCCTCTAACCGCAAGGAGCGTTAGTGTAGCGCTGACATGCAACTGTTGTAATCGTCTGATATGTTGTGACGTCAAAGGTGAGCGGAAGAAATAAATAAAAAAAAATTACAATGAAATTGTAAACCGTACGGTTAGAGTCTCGCAGATATCGTTTTCTTCTTCGACCCATCGGGTCGGTCTACCGGTGAACTCGACTTCCCAAATCGGCCGATTTGAAAGCAGAGAGTTTCAGCGTTCAAGTCGTAGCAAAGTCGATAATGTTTACACGGATTTGAATACTAGATCGCGTGGATACCGGTGTTCTTTGGCGGTCGGGTTTCAATTAACCGCGCATCTCAGGAACGGTCGAACTGAGACTGTACGAGACTACAGTCCGTTTACAATCGTACATATCATCCTCATTCATCCGCTAAACAGGAAAAGAAAGAAATGTCTCATTTCTTCCGCTTAAAAAACCAAAATTTAAGAAATCGATACCGATATCAAAAAAGGTAAGACGCTGCATTTCTATTATCAAAATCCGTTTAAAAATACACGTTAAATATAAATAATCTATAAAAATAAGAATGTAAATGTTCGTTTGTTCAAAATCATAAATCTCCGAAAGTTCTTCACCGATCGCTTTGAAATTTTGACGCAACGTTACGTTCGAATACGCGCGTGTTCTTATATACCTAATATGCGACACCTGTGACAGGTAAAAACAGCGGTATCTGTAGGACGTAAAAGCAAAACACGCTGTACTAAATTTTTTACGATTCCGTTTCAATTGTTTCGATATATATGTCCAGTATAGACTAAACAAAAAACCACTGAACCGATTTACGCGCGGCAAAAAGAGAGAAAGGGAAAAAGGAAATAGAAAGGAGAAAAAATAAGGCGAAGGGAAAGGGAAATAAGGGAAGAGAAATGGGAGAAAGGGAATTTGGTAAAAATTAAAATGGGGAAAGAAATGGGAAAAAGGAGAAGGTTAAATTTTGTTAATGTTTTATCAAACTTTCAGTTGTGTTCATTTAATCTATATATATATATATATAGTGAAATCTAGCAAGAGCGAAGCATTGCCGGGTCTGCTAGTAGACAATAAATAATGTTTAAGCGTTCCGTATAATAATAAAAAAATAGAAAAATTTGTCCGGTCCGATTTCATTTATCTCGTTTATAGAAATAATAGTTTAATAAATGAAATCGGCCGGGTAAGAGTTTTCTAACAAATTTTTGCTTTTTTTTTGGTTATTATGTGGAACGCTTAAACGTTGTTTATCGTCTATTATTATGAATATTTAAAGAAAATTCTGAATTAATAACAAATATTCATAATAGAAATGTAGTAATGCGTTACCTTTTTCGATATCGCTATCGCTTTGTTAAAAACTGTTTTATTTATATTACACAAATTTTGGTTTTTAAGACGAATAAGACGAATGATTTATACCTTGTGTGAAAATGTCACGCCTAACCGGTATTCGAACCCGGGACCTCCGGATGAAAGGCCGAGACGCTACCGGTCGCGCCATGGAGGCCGGCGATAAATCATATCTTCATTTTCCTGTTTAGCCTCGGGGAATCATCGTCAGGTATTACTTCGGGGGATGATATGTACGAGTGTAAATGAAGTGTAGTCTTATTATACACTCTCAGGTCGACCGTTCCTGAGATATGTGGTTAATTGAAAAAAAAAGACTTTACTAAGACTTGAACCCTGGAACTCACGATTTCCAAATCAACCGGATTTGAGAAGAAGCGTTTACCGCTATACCGACCCTATTTACTACTAAATCTAGTACTACACACTCGTATATGCGTATATATATTCTCGCTCTATGCCTTTTCCTCTTTCATATATATTATTGATAAATTTAATGGATGTTTTTAATTTATAATTACATTAATAAATATATAATTAATAATATTAAAATTTAGTAAATTAACTATAAGTAAATTATTCGGAATTGTTAATGTAAAAAAATAAGTTTTATTCTTTTGAATATCTCGAATGGCGTATAAAATATATTCTTTATCTAACGCGTTGCGTGTACTATGCCGATATATATACAGGGTTATCGTAAAAGAACGGTGCGGTTTTGAACGCGGTTTAAATTAAAACAGAATTACTTACGGTTTATGTTTTTTATTTTTCAAATTTGTCGTCTCAAACATTTTTTTACATAATTAATAAATTTCAATATGTGCGCCCTTAGTCGCTCGACAAATGTCCAAACGATACTCGCCTTCTCTCCAAACATCAGTTAACGTTTCTTCGTTAACGGTCGTCATCGCTTCGTTAATCCTGTTTTTAAGCGGTTTAGGTCGCGAATTTTTTTGCGTATAAACAACGCTTTTGATGTACCCCTACAAGAAAAAACCGCAAGGTGTCGGGTCTGGACTCCTTGGAGGCCAAAGTACGGATCCTTGCCGGTCTATTCATCGATCTCCAAATTTTTCGTTCAAAGCGTCCGCGACCGACGCGTTGAAGCGCGGGGGAGCACCGAGTTGTTGGAAATGAAGTGGATGAATGTTTTCGAGTTCGTCCGGCTGAGGAAAGCGATAATCGGTTAACACGTCAAGATAGGCGACTCCATTAATTATTTTTTCAGCAAAGAAGAAAGGCCCTATACACGACTTTTCATCGCGCCACACCAAACATTAACTTTAGGCGAATCGCGTGTGGGTTTTCAGAGCCCCGTATTCGTGAATCGTGTCTGTTAACGCACCCGTTCGCGTGGAATGTAGCTTCGTCTGTAAAAATTATATCGTCTAAAAATGTTTCGTTTTCACTTATTCTGTTCGACATTTCAACGGCGAAATTGTAACGTTTTACACCATCATCGGGTTTCAATGCCTGCAGTATCTGGATTTTATAAGCGTGTAATTTCAGTTTTTTACGTAAAACGTTGTGAACCGTTGATTTTGGAATACCTAATTCGACGCTTCGACGGGGATGGACTTCCCAGCACTTCTAATCGCCGATCGTCTAATTAGTTCAACCGTTTTGTCCGGTACACTCGGTCTGCCGGTTGATTTCTGTTTAACCGATCCGGTTTCTTCGAATCGTTTGAACCGACGCGTTATGTTATTTTTATGTGGCTGATCTCTTCCGAATTCACGTCGAAACGCACGTTGAACTAAAATTACGGATTTTAATTCAGCCATCAATAAAACACACTTTGCTTTGTCTTTATCCGAGAACATAGTAACTCGCTAAACTCACCGCAACAACAATTTAAGAACTGACGTTGCGGTTACAACTGCTGATAAACAAACTTTAGAAATTTACCTACAATCTTCTGTAGGTACTATAGGCGGTACTGTAGGTACTATACAAAGAACGCACCGTTCTTTGTATAATACTTTGTGGAAGTATAATTATTGCATTCTTTTTAGAATGTACAATATACATTGTACAGTGCTGGTCTTGGATAGTTCTCTTAAAATGCAAGAGATGGCGTTAATTAACGTGACATTATCTGAGTAGAGTTAAAAATTATTAAGCAAGTATTTATTTAATTAAAATGTGTTATTAATGATAAAAATAAATATTTTAGCGATTCAAACTAATTTTTAATCGTTAAAAAGTATTTCATCTCTAAATTAGCTAAAACCAACAATTTCAAAAAAAAAAACTTATATTAAACTATTTTAAAAGTACGCGATCACACATCAGCGCCATCTGTTGTATTTTGTGAGAACTAACATATTTATAACATATGTAGCTCTATCGTCTCGTGATAATTTTGGTTACGAGTCGGCTCTTTTTTTCCCGTAGAAAGTCTATCCCAAAATCTCCCTACAACGCGCCTAAAAAAATTTTCATTTCAAAATCTTTCTTAGTTTGCAGTGACAAGAACGTAAGAAGAATTTTTAACAGAAATTTTCAGTAGTTTTGGTTTGGCGTTTACGTATAATTCGTGATATGTCGTCTTCGATTTCAATAATGAGAAATGCAGCACCGTACGAATTATTTATTATTTGCACGGTTAAATAAATAATTTTTCATTTTTCGATAACGTTTCCGATTAACCGTTATCTGTTAGATCGAGAGTTTACGTGATGCATGCCAAAGTTATCCTTCAATCGCCTAACAAATACCCCGTTCGAATCCCCCTCGAAAAATCTGACGATTATTTAGAGAGATATCATAAAAGCATCCCGTTGCACCTCCCACTGGACAAACTGGCGGCCATTCGTAGGTGGTGAAAATCAGTTTCCAATTTTGTAGGACCAGGTAAACTTCATAGAACCCAGCGGACTGGTCTAGCGGTGAACGCGTCTTTCCAAATCAGCTTATTTCGAAGTCGAGTGTTTCAGCGTTCAAGTCCTAGTAAAGTCAGATATTTTCACACGGATTTGAATACTAGATCGTGGATACCGGTGTTCTTTGGCGGTCGGGTTTCAATTAACCACACATCTCAGGAACGATCGAACTGAGAATATACAAGACTACACTCCATTTACAATCGTACATATCATCCTTTGAAATAATATCTGAAAGGTTAATTACCGTAGGCTAAACAGGAAAAAGAGAAGGTAAACTTCCAAGGCCAACATTTTTTTAAGTATCTATAATTTAAGCTCTTAAAAACTGAATTTCTTCGATTAGTTACAGCTGAAAACTCAAAAACGGTTAAACGAAGCCGTTTTTTGCAAAGCCAAAATTTACTGTAAAAATAACTTTTTTGCTATTAGATGGATTTTAGAAGAAAGCTACCTATTGTAACGGGTATCATGATTCGACTTCCGGAAAATTTCGATATATCTTCGCGTTTCATAACCTCCAGACCCCAAAACCACCGTCAGGTTAAAAGTTGATATATATTTCACTTTTTTGTGGACGTAACTGCCGTAATTTTGAGCCGATCACTTTCAAATTGATAAATAAAATATACCGACCCAAACTCTCGGTCGAGTTCGTTAATGGGAAAAATCGGACCGTGGGAGTGGAAATTGGGGGCTTTTTCAAAAAAACAAAATATCACGGTAACTTTCTTGACTACAGAGTCGTTGATCCTTGATCCTTGCATATCGGGTAATTTCTGTCCAAAAGAGCCCAGTCCGATCTTGTCCAGTATTTACTAGCAGAGTTCAAACTAGATCGGTCCAGCCAATCCAGATCGGGCAGTAGAAATCCAGCACAAACTTGTTACTGTATTATATTTATTTAGTAATTCTTGTTTCCACGGTTACGCAACAATAAGTAAAAATAAAATTCTATAATAATCAAATAATATAAAATTAGATTTTACAAAATAGCCAATTTGGTAACTACCCCTAGTAATTTCCTCTTAAGTAAGGGATGAATAAAATACCGAATTTACCGTTAACAGTTATTAATAAAAAGAAGGATTAACACAGTTTAATTTCATTTCATTTCATTAGATTATAATATAAAATTAATTATCTAGGAAAACAAATATCTTTTTAGAAACACCTTAAATAAATAATTATATAATACAATTTACATATCGGTCTTACGTAAAAGTTATAAAAATTCCTCAAATAAAAATTTTTAAAATATTAGGCATAGAGAATTTAGATTGTCAAAATGTCTCTGCTACAAAACGGTCTAATTTTTACTTCCTTGTACGAAGTGAAGGAAGTATTGTAATCGCGAAAAGCGTCGATTTTCAGATTTCAACGGAAATATCCATTTTCATCATCCCCGATCTCATTTTGACTAGTTTCGGCGTGACTTCTGTACGTCTCGTATAACTCAAAAACTCGAAATTTTGAGTTTAGAACAGTTGTAACATCTAATTGTACCTCTCGTTTTGATTGCAATCAAGCGGACCAAAAATGTACAAAACAGCCCGAAAACCAATTTTTGTTTGGATTTTTGAGGTTTCTTAACTGCAATAATAAGTCCTCATCGAGAGCTTGCCAACGATATATCTTTCATAAGCGGTATTTATTTTCATCGGTTTCATAGTTATACCTCAATAAAAGTTTAATTAATGAAATATTTGGATCTTACAAAGGGAAGGCACATCGGTTCAAAACTGATTTCATATACATATTTAGTTATTTATTCAAATATATTGATTTATTAATAATTATTAACCTCTGATTATAATAATAATTTTACAATAAATAATAATAATAATATATATATATATATATATGAAAAAAATCGGAAGTTATTAATGAAGTAAGATTTTATGTAATTTTCATTTAAAAAAAATATGTATATGTAATATAATAGGCGTAAAAAGAAGTCATGTGGTGTCCAGATCAGATATTTCCTGTATGACACAAGTACATCAGGGAGGCTTCATGGAGAAAATCTGAAGTTTTTAATCGAAAGAGTACCATAACTTAGAGGAATACAAAAAGACTATTTTCAAGTTAAAAAAAAAAAAATTAATTAAATCTCTGAACGGGTGGTGGGTGGGTTTCGAAGTAAGTAATACGGGTTTTATTCTTTACCTTCTGTTCACTAAGGATCGCGTTTCAAAAATTTTGATTTCTTTTGCTTTCCCAAATGTCATATTTCTTCGGTCCATCTATTCAGGTTTATACCTTCTTTTTTCTTTTTCACTGGAAACGTAGATTTTCAAATGAATTTTCTAAATTTATTTATTTTCTAAATTTATTCTCTGTCTTTACACAGATCATTATATATAATGTTTATCATTTTTAGATCTGTTTATTTTTCTTTAAACCGGGTGGTGTTTGAGGCTCGTTTATGTAGAGATTAAATAGGGTTTAGTCAAGCATCGATTACAGTGGCGACTCGTACTTAAAATTACTGGGGGTGCTGCTCCAGAAAACCCTTTTCTGGACCTTTTCAAGGCAGTGGTCAATTTTTATGAAAATTAAAAGAACCGACAAAAAGGAATCGAATTCGGTTTAACCGAATAAATAATGAAATATCGATACGGATAATATTTTTCAGTATTATTAGATAATAACTTAATAAAATGTCGGTTTAAAAACACTATAATCCAACGGTGGTTAATTTAAATTTCTATTACACAGAAACAAATACGTAATTATTTTTTACTAATTACCTTCTCTTTTGCCCTTCCAGCGTATTTTTGGACGGTTGTGGCGATCAAAGAGTTTTTGCTTTACACACCATCTTCTGATCGCTACTGAAAAACAACTAAACCGCTTTCGTATTTCTTCCGCCGACTAAACTAGAAAAGGGATCGAACGAGGAACGTTCCACACACGCGCGGAGTAAAAACAAAACTACCTTCTACCGGCACGCAAGGGTCAGAACTGCGGGAGCGGCAGTGCTTTCTCTCCCTCAAAGCATCGTTCAGCGTTCTTTACGTCTTTTACATCTATAAGAAAATATTTAAATGCAATTATTAAAAATTTAAAGAATTCTTTAATACGATTAAACAATAAATCTACTTTCAAATAATTTTCATTTTTAAATGTATTTTTAATAGGGACGATTACGTATGTGTATACAGGGTGTTTCTAACATACTGGGCTGGCAATACTTTTTCGGATTCTACTTGTAAAACTAAACGATAAATATCCCAAACGAATAAACCATAGAGCATCGGCAAGTCGAGCGCTAACCGTTTAACTCAGCGGGTACGCTCTTGATCGACCAGATCTTGGTCGTCCGGAAATTAATTCGTTTAGCCCTGTGTTTTGATCGCACTCACCTGACGTAATAAGTACAGATCCGATCTTTCGCTAAACACGCTCAAATCTGTCCGCCAGCGATTACCGGTCCACAGGGCCTAGCTGCGGAGGGCGTGCCACAGGCACGCCTCTGCAGCTAGTATATTCGCTAAATTGGGGCGACGGAAGCAAAGAAGACATATAATCGCCGAATCCTTCGTAAAAAAAAATATGTAAATATATTACAATTTGAAAAAGCGTGTGCGCGCGCACGCACGCACACAGCAGCAGATCAATCTTCAGAATTACTGAATTTATTATTTAATTACTCAAAACATTACTGTGTTAACTAGGCAACGTTAGGGAGCGAAGCGAGCGTAGGTTAAGTTTGATTAAATTATATTTAAAAAATAAATAACTATTAATGGATATATAGAGTGAATTCCTAATATGTTCAAACTTGATTAGCGAGAAAAATTTTTTTTTTCAATTTAAAATTATTTTTATGCCCAAAATCAAGGAAATACATGTGGTTCAGGAGGATAGGGCATACTTTGACTACTCATTCTAGAGGCTAAAAATAAGAAAAAAGTTCATATAAACATAGGTCCGAAACGCTCCGTTAGCGAGTTATACAGGATGAAATATTTCGCCCGAGTTTCAGTTCCTCCCCGGGTAAATTATGGCTTTCTGAAATTCTGGGAAGGTCAATTAAGGGGCAAATTCAATTGTTTCTTATGGTTTTTGAGCTGGGAAATAAAAAAAAATAGGTCCCAGAACTGTATCTCCCTTAGTTTCTAAGATATCCCGTGTAAAACGCCAAAAATAGGATCAAAAAACACATTTTTTACGTTTGACGTCCAAATGTTTTGGAGCCCAAATCTAATAAAGAAATTTTTGACGTGAAATCTCTCAACTACACAACTGTTAGCTTTGAAGTTCCGTATTTTAAAAAAGAAGCGGTCCAATGCAAACCTTTCCAACGCTTTGGCCATATCAAAAATCTACACAATCGCCCGCACCGTTCTGTAAAATGCGGTACAGATCGTGCAACAACAGTCTGTTCTAAGGCACCAGGTTCCAGCTTCCTGCATCAGCTGCGGCGAGTTACAAAGGGTGTAAAATCTATCAATAGTATAAAACTAAGGTCTATTCTATCAAACCCGCCCTATCTTCCAGAATTGTAACTAATAACAATTAATTAAACTAATTAATTATTAATTATACTAATGTCAATAATAACAATTTGAGTGCTAAAAGAGAGACGATCGTGTAACGAACTCTAGTAACAATGGCTTTCATAATTTTTTTTTTTTTTTGTCTTCAGTCATTTGACTGGTTTGATGCAGCTCTCCAAGATTCCCTATCTAAACATTAATTACCTATCTATTTCATAATTATAATAGTAGTAATATTAGTGTAACATAATGAATATAATAATAGGCTGAATATTTCTGGTACTACATACGCTGAAAAAGTTAAAATGAGTTGTCGCTATGATCAACAAACTATTGATAACCAAAATTGTCACGGGCCGATGAATGTCCTGGACCGTATGTCGCAAAGATTTGAGTGAACGCTTGAAAATATGAACTGGACTATTCATGAATCGTCTTGAGAAAAAACGATCGACTGTCTCAGACTAGCAATCTGGAATGATAACGGGTTGTCTGATAAAAAACTAGAATCAAAAGCTGTTTTAAATATTAAGATAGACGTAATGCTTATATCTGAAACAAGGTTTACCGACAAGACATTGTGTCAAGTTTCATGGCAATACAATATATATATTTTTATTTGTATATATATATTTTATGTTAACTGTTCGATCTCCCACTCTATTTAATAAATTGACCAGTAAACGACGTTTTCAAGAGTTTTTATAGAAAATACAAGGTTGGACGTATCTTTAAAATCACCCGCCCATGCGGATAATGCAGTACACAAATCGACCAAATTTATTCAGTCAGCGGCATGGGCCCTCAATCCCAATTTGGATTCTGCTCACTCCCCCTCAGCTCTTTTTTTTCCGGAATGTGGTCTAACCAAATTTAACTGACGTAGGTGGATGCCCACCATTCTACTCCCCAGCCCCCTTCCACGCAGTGGTGATCCTCACTAACTCAGAAATCGCATTCGATTATGTTATTCGTGTCTAACAGGTCCGTTACATACCTCGCTCTTGGTTTTAGTCCACTTGATGCGCACGAAGATCAGGTGCTCAACATTATCGAGGGTGCCTCAATAAAAGCACAAATCATACTCGCTGCACTACAGGTTCGACCTGAAGCAGTCATGCCTGGCAGGAAATGAGTAAGGAAATAGTCTACATTGCAGCTGTTTCACACTGGCATCAGATGACATTATTAGGTGGTTTATTTTTTAAATTGGTTTAACGTATTTTAGAATGCGTTTGAAATAAATAACAGCTGATATAAACTTTTTTTAATGCAAGTAGATATCTATAATTTGTTCATTCAGGACAAATGTACAAATGAGGTGAATGAATGTTTGCAAATGTCTTCAAGGAGAAAAACTCAACGGTAAAATTAAAAAAAATAATTACTTCTTACTTCCCTTAGAAGGATTTACTTCTTAAAAATCTTGAATTTTAAAAAAGGTCAGTAGGATGTAAGTGTCAAATGCGGTTTGAAAGGTTAATCGACAGTACATTTGGATGACCGTTGAGTTTTGATTATTAAATTGAGATTCCTTCTATAACTGTAGGTATGTGAAGAGTCGTGTACATTCTTATTTGTAATGCACCAAGGTAAATCTGTGAACTGTGAAAAACTGTGGATTGAAAATGTAATATAATTACATTTCATTTTATTAATATTCCCAGTAACTGGCTGCCGTAAATCCAGATTGGATTCAGGATGGCTTTGTAAATAATTAACTTGTTCGGAGATAATTTTGACTTTCGATTTACAATCTCCGGTACAACTGACAAAATTTAATATTCAGTTTTCTCGTTTTTCCAAATGCAGGCCTTTTGTCAAGATGAATACCAAAGTATTTTGTAGAATTTGATTGCGGTAGCTGAATGTCATCGATTATAGCAAGTGGACATTTGTTCAGAGAGTGAAACTAAAATGTGTACTTTAATTTTTGTCAGACTTTATTTGCCACAACTTCCCCCGTGCTTCAATGTTGTTTAACTATTCTTGAAGATGCTGTGACATTGTGTCTGGTGATGCTTTAACTATTTTCATGCGGTACAAACAAAGTACATAAGTAAAGGCGGCTATTACAGTGTTGGGAGAAACCGGCATATTTGGAAGCGTATGAATATTACACATCCTTGAGCGATCCATATATTTTCCATATATTTGTGGAAAATAGTGGAGACAATTCAGTCTGGATTTTAACCTTGAAATATCTATTACTTAAAAAATAACTGAAAATGTTAAAATACTGAAAAGGTAGATGTTGATTAATTTTAAAAAGGCCAGTGTGCTACACCTAATCTGAAGACTTGACAGATATAATAAAAACTGGTAGAGCAGACGTTCTTTGTCTGAAGCTATCTGAATATTAGAAAGAACACTATGAATATGTTCGATGGTACTATGAAATGTTTGAAAGCCAAACTTGTAGTCAGATGTTGGTTTGTTTTGTTGAAAAAAGGTTTTAATCTTCTATGTAGATATTTATTGAAAACTTTTTAAAGTACAGGTAGCATACTAATCGGCTGATATGATGTTATAAAACAAATTATTAACCTCTGATTGTAAAAACGTTTTACAACAAATAACAATTCAATAATAATAAAAAATTATAGAAGAAAATCAGAAGTATTAGTAAAATAAAATTTTATGTACTTTTGAGTTTATTTCAAAAATGTTTACAAAGGTTAATAATTATTAATAACTCACTATATTTAAATTAAAAAAAGCTAAAAATAATATATATGTATGTAAAGTTGGACTCAGACCGATGAGTCCATGATTACGGATCCGATACCTTCTCGCTTCACATAACTACTTCAACAACGTGAAACAAAATTAATATATAAACCTATATAAAATGCTTATATGTATCATTTATATTTATGTGTACTGCTATTTTAAACAAAAGTGGCTGTCAAGGTCTTTTGGCATTTCGTTGCAGTGATTCATAAAAATACTCGTTTATGTCTGATGTTTGTTTTTAATAATTATTGACTTCGGATTCACTGAAAAATTTATGCGATTCGAATCAGTGATTCTCGATAACTAACTGATTTACGTGATTTGAATCATTATAATGATTCGTTTCTCCCAACTCTAGTTTTTTGCTGACCACTTTCGACTCGTCCGGTCTTCCCGAGTCATTTTTTAATTTAGACGATGTCAAAAAAAAAGGACAACTAATTTCTTGTAAAATATTTTAAGTACATTTTTATAGGAAAAAAAAATAAATTTGGCGGTGTGTCGTTTCAAAAGTATGCATTTTAAAATTAATACCATCTCCGATTGTCATGGTCAAAAATGTATAAGTAATTGAAAATGATTACTGGCTGTTTAATTTATTAACGAAAATGTTTTTTGAATTTTTACATATAATTACTGCGTTTTTGTGTTGCATTACTTTTATGTTAAACAAAAACATTATTATTATTCAGTATTATAACGAGATATCGTATGTATTGAAGTATACAATTGCATTTGTTGGCAGTATTGAACAATCATTAATACTGTGAATGTTTGTCTAAGACCTTTGTGTGGGAGGGGTTATATTATAATATAAGTATTATTTATTTGGTGGTGTTCACTTTTGTTTTTCTGACCAAGTAAGTAATTTTATACCATTCTAACATAAATTAATAGAATTTAAGTAGATTTTTTTTTTATGTTGAATTTGTCATTACTAATGCTGTACGGTTAGTTGCTCTACAATGTAATCATTTCTTAAAACATTACTGTGTTAATTAGTCTAAGTTAGAGAGCGTAGGTTAATTCGTTAAATTATAGTTATAATATAATGGTTATATCAGGCGATATTGACAATAATCCAAAGGTTTGCTGTTTATAGTTATAGATATATAAATTAACCTAAGCTCGCTAACCTCGACCAATTAACATAAATGTTTTGATTTAAATAATAAATAATTGCAATAATTACTGAATTTATAATTTACGTACTCAAAACATTTAACAGTAATAACGTATACGATAAAAAAACATTGGGTTGGATAACATTGCATAAGTTCCGTGATTATCTTTCTATTTATTGAAAATAATAATACTTATTTTCTTATTCATATTCTACGATACTAATAAATAAGAACAGTGGATAGTTGAGTTTTGCAATAGACTCTTGAAGTTTTCAATTAGGTAATATAATAATAATATAATTAGGTAATAATTACAATAGGACCTCGATTGTTTGTTACCCGTTAATTCATCTCGTTCAATAATTCGTCATCCTTCTGGAAAAATTTGTGATTTTTATTTTAGAGGTACAATACTGATACACAAAAGTAAATTAAATTTTTAATTACTAATAAAAAGTACCCCATCTGTTAGGCCTACAGTATAAAAATTCACTTAATTGCGACTGATGTTTTTATATGAGCCTATTGTGCATTATGTAATCATGTGAGAAAAGAACTGATAAAATTACTTTACATATCTTTCATCCATATAAACATTTTCATTTGGGCACTATTATTTAATCAAGTTTTTCATATTTCTTACACAGTGTAGTATTTTATTATCAAAAGAACTGTAATTACATCATTTCCTTTTCGTTTCTAAAATTCATTGCATTATGTGAGTCAGTTGTCTAGCAAATGTGGAAGTTATAAAAGTTTGAGATTCTTGAACACCTGCGTGAGGGTGAAAGTACCGTTAAACTATCACAGGAGTTTGCAATCCCTCATACATCAGTAAATAATATTAAAAAAATGCAGATAAAATAGAGCAATTGATGAGTAAACTGGAAGTTACTGATGGTGATGTAACAACCAGAAAGAGAATGAAAACAACAGAAAATGCTGAAAGTGACAAGCCAGTGTACATTTGGTTTGCACAGCATCGTAGTCAAGGTCTACCTTTAAGTGGCTCATTAATTATTGAGGCAGTTCTTCAAATGAATGAACTATTAAATGACGATCCAGATTTTAAAGCCAGCCAGGGTTTGGCTAAATAGTTTTAAACTAAGGCAAGGAATTCACCAGCTTGCAATTGAGGGTGAAAAATTAAGCGCTGATAGTCAGGTTGTAGTAGACTATTGTGAAAGTTTAGTTCAAAAAATAAAAGTCATAATTTAAGTCATGCGCAGGTGTATAACTGTAACAAAATGGGATTGTCCTGGAAGGCGGTTCCTTAGAAAACCTTAGCATCTTCTTCCGGGAGCTCTGAGGCTGGATACAAAGTAAGGAAAGAACGCATCTCCAATCATGTATGTTCTATCGCAAGTGGTTGTCATAGACTTCCTCTAGCTGTTATTGGCAAGTCAAAAACCCGAGAGTTTTTAAACATATAAATCGTGACTTATTACTGGTGAAATATTTTTCACAATGAAGTGCTTGAATGACACAAGAAATTTTTAGCCAGTGGTTTTACGATGTTTTGCGCCTGAATTCCAGCAACATCTTAGAGAAAATAATCTACCAGAAAAGGCAGAATGCAAAATTTAGGTCTTAAATCAGCAAATTTTGAAAAACCAATTTTTAAATTATGTTTTTCTTTGAAGGCTGTATACAATTCTTTTTCGTTACATAAGATGAGCTTTTTTGAATATTAATTGACTTCCTGTCAGCTTGTCTTACTGAGACACAGTCCTTCTTGCCCGGCATCATTCAGCTGTGCTGATCATTGTAGTAAAAATGTTGGTCACATTTAATAACATTTTCATGAATTACGTGACTTGGTTTCTTTTTGCCGATTTGCTGCAAAATTCCACTTGTTTTAACTAATTGTTTGGATTGAAGGGCTAAATGCTGACCAACAGTAAACTCATTTTGAATTTTTTGATTGTTCCAGCTTCTTGGTAATAAAATATTAATTTTTTCCTGGGTTGATTTAACTGTTTTCATTTTATCTTTTATTTTAATGATTAATTCTTCACATTCCCTACCTAAATCAGCATAATTTTGCGGTACTAAACTGGTTTCTTCTGTAGAAATATTTAAATGAAAGGATTTGTTTAATTTACTGGTAACCGACTCGGCTATTTTCGTAACATTATTTTTTGAAATTGGTACCTTTGTGCTTTTCGATAATTTTTGAACCTTATCGGAGGAAATGCCAAGTGCTGAACAAGCTTTTTTCACAGACATGACTATAACATATTGAGGCTCAAATATATCTTCACATTCCGGTTCGCTTTCTGTATCATTTTGTGGTTTTTGCATTTTGTACACAGTGCTCTGCCTGGAATTAATTTTAAATTTGAATTGCACGTTGAAAGTGTCAAAGATATTTCTAAGAGAGATCGCCTGCTTAGTGTGACAGCTAAATGGGTCCGAGTGACTTTTCCCATTAGTATGAAAATGTTTATCTAAATATTCAGTTTTATGAAAAGTACAGATACTTTTTGTTTCAGTACATCCACTTCTTAAAGATATCAATGTTATTTGCTGTTTAGTAAACTCCAAAATATCGTGCAATACTGAAGATCTATTGTAAGTCAATTTGTGACATACTGTTTCAGTGTAAATGCTAATTGAACACTCCATAATCTGTTTTTATAAAATGCTAGGGTTCTTACAATAACAATATAGTTAGTATAATTTATAAAACTACCAATTGCACCTCACTTTGTCTTAATTCCAGTTTCTCTACAACTAAAATTAAAAATTTCTCTAATTAATAAAATTAGAAATAAAAGAGAAGTTCACTGTTAATAAAATTACTTTTTAAACAAGTATATAATACTTAACCACAGTATTAACTCTAGCAACAATACAACATGTCGCATTGAAATCAAAACAGTAACAGAGACTTCTACAATGTTTACATTCAGGATTTTGCAAACATTTATGTCCATCCATGTCTATTTATTTTCGTGTTTAAACATGACTGCGTGTATGAGTCATAGTAACAAACTATCTTTAATATAAGCTATCTCATTATAGATATATCAAAATATTTTTTATAATCTGACAAAATACTTGCTGTGAATTTTTTGGATACATTGTTCAATGTATCCAAAAAATTTTATAATTTTTTTCTCAACTTATTTTAGTTTTTTTTTTTGTTGATATTATTATTATTATTATAATTATTATTATTGTTATAATTTTACGGTTAGAAGGATGGTGTTTTCAGTGGTTTTGATGGCTTCATTACTCGTCAACACCTTTGAGTAACAAAATAAATTTTATATGGTTTTAAAGTATATAAAAAATACTTACTACTGTAAACATTTCAGATTTTTGCAACGTGTTCCGCAGGTAGTTTTTGGGCCCCAAAAATGAGACATTTTCAAAATCTTATGATTTGGAGCCATTTCTTTTAATGAAGGACACTCAGAACAATCAATTTTTTTTATAAGTACTACTAGTATCTAAGAGTTAAAAGTTAGAAAATAGGCCTGTTACCCCAAGTCCTTCATTATTTATTTTGGGCCCAAAATTTGAAAAAAAAAAAACAATTGTAAATGTAACTTCAGTAAACGTTACAAGATTTGGTTATGTAACAAAATGAATTTTGAGTACACTAAGATGAAGTTCCATCATTACTCTTTCCAAAAAGCCCTTTTTGACCCTCTGTATGATGTAAAATAAGAATGCTACAGCTTATGGAAAAAGTGATGTAAAGGACTGTTTTTACCTGTTGGCGAGTTAGAAAATATTCTATTATTCAAGAAAAATTGTTTTAAAAATATAATAGTATTTTTTGGCCACTGCAAGGTGGGTAGTTATATTTCAAATATCATTAAAATCAAAAGTTTTAAAAATTTGTTGAATTAAATTGGAATACCCCAAAACACAAAGACAGAAGAATAAAAACATCTTTATAACTGACTAAATACATGTCTACTTAATAGTCTCACAAACTATCAATTCTGTTAAACAGCCACTGAAATTAAATGGCATGTCAAAAAAATTAGAATTATAAATATTTGAAAGAATAAAACATATGAACATCGTATATAAATATTAATACCCCCTTAAAATTAGTTCTGCCTCTTGTTTATTAACTTTTAATTTGTAACATAAAATTTGTTGTTAGATTTGATGATAAATTGAATAAATTGGTTATCGCTAAAGCGAGTACTGCCATTTCCTGAGGGGTGCTAAGAGACCTAAGGATCACTTGGATTTAATATAAGTTTAATAATTTATTTATTGAATTTGAAATTTTATATGCACATAATTTGAAATATGTTACATGGTGGTAAGCAAGGTATAACATAATGTCGAACTTAGATATGAGTAAACAAAGATGTACACAGCAATATTATAAATCTGTTTCACAAACATTACAGTAATATAATAAATAAAAGTTCCATAAACTTGTGCATATTTTGACATTTATATGTCTAAACAAGCTTGCGTTATTTATTTTTTAAATTCTGTTTAAACTGATTAATTCTTAGTTAGTATTTTCTTCCCCCGTTTTTAGTAACCTTTATTAGTGTGGGAATGTTAAAAAAAATATTTATTCTAAAATCAGAATCATTTTTGTAGCATACATAATTGTCATCAGTTGAAATTGACCGGTTTGCAAATATTTTAATGTATTCTGTTATAAGGTTTTTATCTTAATTTATACGATTAAATCTCTCATAACATTCATTATACCGCATCTAAGTTACTTCCACGTAATTTTTGTTTTATTTTTAATTATTAAAATTCAGTGTAATTTTCATTTCTTCATCAAATCCTGGGCAGTAATAAAGAAGTTTTGGACTGGGTATTGTTATTTCTTCCAAGTATTAGTATTTTACATACTTTTTAATAGTGTGCTTAAATTTTTTTTATAGATAAAATATACGTCGACCATCACATGATGCTTTTAATTTGTGATGACTTAAAAATCCAATTTTTTCACAATACGACAAACGGTCATAAATGATAAAGTTTGCTTCCAGTCTTTCCCGTATTTCCTCTTTGAACTTCTTAACGATAAGAATTTCATTCTGAATGGTAGAGTTAGTATTGATATATGTTTGTGCACAATACATGATGGTTAAAATTGTCCAGTAACAGATTTCCATTCGGTGTCCTATTTTCCCATTTTTCCCTGGCATTTCAAACTGAACCCAACTGTTATCGCATTCCTTAGCTGTCCTACATATCTTTTGTACTGATCTCCAACTAATGCCGCATGTTTCAGCATTGAGTTCATGAACTTATCAAAGTAAATCATGCTATGGAATTCAAAGTCCATAAAAAGGATAGCTAAGTTCATAAGGATAGCTCTTGAAAAAATGTATATTCATTGTAGATTACATTTCTCGAACTACTTTTAATTGTATGGTCATGTTGACTGGAAAACGAAGGTGTTTCCCTCTTATTCATATTACACATAAGATAGTTACAGAAAAATTATAAAAAAAATCTATTACTTAAAATCTGATAAAAAAAATGCAAATTAACTTTTTATTATAAACTGTCTTTGGCATAATTCAGCACTGTTAAATAAAAAAAAAATATTGAATCCATCAGACTGAAGACTGGCATTGCAATTAATTTATACTAATATACAATGACATAATATCAATATACTGTTATCAGTATTGATACTTTACTGCTCACTGAGACTGCTTCTTCAGTCCTTATATTGCCACAATTTTTTAAATCTATTATTATGATCCTCACCGTAAAACAGTAATGTTTATTAATTCAACTCTAAAAATAAAAATTCTAAAAAATTAATGCCTGATATTAATGGAAATTTATTTTTTCTAATCGTTTAATCTACTTCCAAAAGTAGAACATTTTTATCTGTATCGGTTTGGATTTTATAGCAATTCAAGTCGCCATTCTCAAAAAAAAGTGCAAAAAGTGTGTTTTTCGTGCCCTTAATTTTCAGAAAAATGATTGTAACTAAAATTGGTCGAATCCAGGTAGTGCAAAAATAATTGCATTTTCTGATGATACCTTCATTTTTATTGTGGGATTTTTAACTTAGATGCAGTAGTTTAAATACTAGCGCCGTTTTTCATAGTGACCACTGTAATATAATTGCAATTTCTCGCAAAAATTTCTGTATCATAATCAATATCAAATTCTGGTCAGGCATCGTGATTTTCTTATGCTACAAAATTGCATTTCCATATTCTACACAAGCTTCAAGGTTATGTGGCAACATAACAAATAAATAACTATTGTTTAGAATTTATCTTTCAGTCGTTGAATTTGAATCTTACAAAATTTCTATTTTCATAATCTGGTATGCGTTGATCAGATATAAGATAAGAATTCAAAATTTTAGGTTACATTATCTTTAAAGGTATATTTATAACTAACAAAAATTTTACCATAGACAATATTAATACTAATGTTTGTGAGATTAGAAAAAACTAAATGAGGAAAATTACCGCAGCAGTTTAACAAATTATTGGATTGTAATAGATAACAGTTTGTAGAATAATCTGTAGGTGAGTAGCGTCATTTTTAAAATTTAAATTTGGATAATAAAATTTGGTGTAAGAAACATTTTCTAGGTTCTCCCATATAAAATCTGGCTTATTAAAGCCATAATAATAATAATTTGACTGTGGCTGTACTGTTAATGTGTGTGGTAAGTGGATTAGAGATACAAATTATTTCTATTTTACAAATTATACAAAAATTCATAAATATTTACTTTTTTAGCATTCATTTTTTTGTTTTGCATTGCAGCAGGTAGATTTAGTACAACTGAAAGAGGAACCGGTTAATATGATTAATGGTGATATTCCAAAAGATCCTTTATCACTTGAAGAGAACATCTCAGTTAAATCAAAAAATGTAAAAGTGGAAAATGAAGTGGTAAGACTATTAGATTTTGCATACAGTGGAATACCAGTTATCTAGATTGACCTTTGCTCTGGATAACTGGAAAGAGAATTTAAAAAGTTTAATATATATCATTTTAATGTTTAAATGGGTAAAAGTATTTATGTAAAAGTAAAAAAAAGTCACTAAAATAAAAAAGAAATTTGGAACATGTACAATGTAAGAAAAATATTAATGTGATACATTAGTATGGTGTAAAAAAACAATGTGTAGAAATTTACTTTTATAATTAGTTTAACACATCCCTTAATACAGGGTGAGCAACATAAAACCGAACTCATAATGTAACTGCTGCAGAATCGGTAGGTTATTTTGGAATGAAATTTGATAAAGGATAGATAAATTAAATAAGAAAAACATAAAACGTAATTTAAATGTTGCATTTATATACCATATTGTTACAAAAGATGTTTAAAATGGCCACCCTGGACATCGATGCACTTTTGTTCTCAATTGTTCATATTGAGTGTTGTCTGATGCAAAATGTTGTCATTTGTGATTTTTTGTTAAATGTTCACCTTCAGAATATTTGATGTATGACAAGTTACTCCATATTTTTGAAAGATGTATTCTTTTTCATTATCTGTTACTTGTGCATAGAATTCTTTGAAAATTGAGAGGTAACTTGTGTATTGACAGTCTGGTGAAAAAATATTGTTCCCACTATAAAATTACAGCACTGTGGCCTTCGCTTTCTTCTGTTTTGTCTGTGTTTTGATGAAATCACTGTTATTTTTCCATTTCTTTTTTTTTTATATCTGAACATTGGGCTGTAACTATTTTACCTTTTTTCACTTTGGTTTCTTTTAATTGTTTAGTATTTTTTATTTGATTAGCTGTTAATGTACCAATAAGATTTGTATAGCAATCAAGTAACTGAGAAGTCAGTGATAACCGTTGTATACCAATTTTCACAAAGTCTCCATACAGCACAAGTAATGGACCAATAGTGTTCATCCAGCATCAAATAATGGTCCAGCAAGCTCAAACACATATTTTTCTGGAACCCCTTTGTCTGAAATTGTTTCTTTTCCAGTATATATCATGAGATTCCATGTGTAAACACAGAGAAGACATAATTTGAAAAGTTTCATCCCATGCTGTTGTAAATTTTTTTTGATTGCTTTGATTAGACAAGCTGTCCCCCTGAAAAGAATTATTTTTCATCGGGAGAAGCTAGTCTATGAGTTGTTGAATTTTGTACAGTCTTTCTTCGTGTGATACATTTCCATTATTTGAAGGATGGTACATTCTTAGAAGAATCTCAAATTAGCTTACTAACCTGGTTAGAATACAATAGGACTTTCTTTGTACTCTGCATTTTACAAAGACCGATCCACAAAATTATCCCACAGAATCTTTTCATTTCATTTATGTCAGGTGGATTCCATTTCTTCAATCTAGAGCTTCTTTATAATTCTCAATTACTCTCTTTCTGTTACCAAATTCAATCTTTTGTTTTGCATAATGATTTGTCTCATAAGTAATTTGAAAATGGCATGATTGATGAAAAGTGTATAATACAGTTGGGGGTCTATACCTTTGTTATTCCATCATTAACTAATAGTGGAAAGACATTGGAATAAAATATCCTGTATATCAAAGTTATTAGATTAAGTTAGATTAGATTCATTATCTCCTTCATTATTATCATTATATAGTGCACTGTTGAAAAGATTGGAGCATTGGAGGCTCCCACGGTGGACACTCAAACATATTCTCAACTTGACCAGGAATACAAGAAATCTGAATATTGCCGCCGCTACTTATGTCAGCCAAATTACTGACAGAATCAGACATTATTTGAATACAGAGGTTGTGAATAGAAACGTGTTCTTTTGGAAAATTAATTTTAATATGAGCGCTAGTTTAACTTTTCTAATTTTAATGTTTTGATTGAGAAGAATTATCTGTAAATAAAAATAAATAAAAATTATTTTACAATAAAATATTAATTTTAAATTGAAGGATTTGGAAAAATATTTTTACCGCAAAGGTTCAATGATCTTACACTATCAGATTTGAATGAAACTAGTAATTCTAAAGTCGTTTATATAACATATAAGGGTATGAAAAAAAACATCTAATGGACATAATTATCATGATGTAGAGTTTACATGTGGTATTAATGTTGCATATTAAATAATACACGATACATGTGAAACTAATTTCTTTATCTCCATATGGAAGTGTATCTATAAGGTTTTCCAACACGAATCTTTTGTCATCATATGTAGAGAGAGCTTTTTTATACTGATCAATCGAGTATATTTGATGATTAAAACTACATAATGATTTCGAGGTGGAATATGAAATGTTTCTAATAAATAAACAGTCTTTAGAAATGTCATGATTTAAAACGTTTAAATTACAATCTTTATCAAATATACGAGAACTTTTTTTAATTCCCTTGGCCGTCTTTTTTTGTTCTAAATAACACTTTATCACCCCAAATCATTGAATACATTTTTTCTTTTAACCCGACAAATTCATAGATTGGTTTCCCACTCATTTCATCTTTTAAAAGCCCTATATCATTTTTATCTGAGGCGTAAACATTTGGATCTTGTTGATTCAGTTGTTTTGATCTTTTAAAATGTTCCTGTTTTGTTGGAGTAATTGAGTATAATAAACGAATCTGTATCTGTCATTAGTAGTTTTGTTTTCATATCTATATCTAGGTAAAAAGTGATTATAATGATAATCGTACATGATTAGTTTTGCCAAATCTGTCGCGGTGAAACCTATATTATGGGTTTGTTCAAGTATATATATTTTTTTCATCATTGATATTCCAACTACACGTTTCCATAAATATAAATGTTTTACTCTTGGACTGGCGTTTAATTTTTTAAATTTTAATTTATTGTTGATCAAACGCATATCGATTTGCTTTCTTACATTTTCAATAGTTTTACCATAAACACTGTTGATCAATAGTTTATAGACTTTTGTGGCACACCATGCGTTGAAATTTTTCAAAACAATCTTTCAACCATGGAGATTGATTAAAACCGAGTTCTGTGTATTTTCTTCAACATCATACCCTCTTAAAGATACAATTTTAACGTTCTATAATGTAAAACGTATTTGTGTTTATCTGCCAAAGTACACAATAGTTTTTTACACGCAACTCGTTTTTTGTCGGAAAGAAATGGAGAAATCATATTGGGAATGGATTTTCTCTTTGGTGCAAGTGGATAATCTCTGTGTTTCATGTTAGTGTTTGGGATATGTTAAATCAGCTTCTAATATATAACCCATTTCCTCTTCATCTTTCAAATCTTTCACATTTGTGAACAAATATTCGAGTTCATTTTAGTCACACCAAGTGAATCCATCTACAGACAATGGTTCCATCATACAACGACCATAAAGAGATCCGACATCATAATATTTAATAAATTTCATCGGTTTATTATCATCATAATTATCTATATTTGGATCATTTGCCAAGGCATAACGGTTGGGAGTCATCAACACCCCACCACGAATGCCTTTTTCAAAAAACAAATACATATCCGGGTCTGTAACAAGTTCCAATTGTACTTTCGTAGCCTTGAGTGCTGCAAACCATGATAAATGTGGAGCTGATATATAATGACAAGGATTCAAACTGTTTATGTCAATCATTTGATTACGAAAATTTTCAAATACACAACCAACAGCATAACGTACAATTTCATATAGAAATCATGGTATTCACCAAGCGTGATAATTTTAAAACTACTCCAAACATTTTGCGCATGTTTATAATCGGATTCAGAGATATTTTCTCTCTTTAAATCATCATAAAAAGCCTCGTTGGGTGGTAATTGTGTTTCATCGAAAACAGAGTTGATGTAATATATGTATAGGGATAAACACCTTTTTGTTTCAGATTAACATATAAAACAAATCTTTTTCTTTATAATTTTCATCACAATTACCTTGTATACTTTTTTCAAATTGAGAGTATGTTGTTTTTGTTGGGTCTAAAACCTAAAAAATATTCATTTAGTGGACTGTAATTTCCAAGAGCGATTCATTCGTCGGGTGGATAATAAATAATGTGTGGAATTGGTTAAAAATCTTATTATTGTTCATTGAAAACCGTTAATAGCTTAATGTTAACCTACGCAGAATTGTAATCTTACAATCGTGAATTTTATATGTCAACATGAATTCTCTTGATTTTTGAAGCATACGATTATAAATAAGAAATCAAAACATAATAGTTAAAGAAATTTTATATTACCTTAGATTCACATATTAAAAAAACATAACATAAGACATTACATTTACATATTAAAACATAACATAAGACATTTGATTTACATATTAAAACATAACACAAGACATTTCAGCATTAGTTGACACATATTAAATTTTCAACAAGCAGTTATAGGGAGAGATTTTACATTTTGTAGTGTCTTATGCATTACATTGAGGTGAACTAACAGAACATGGTTTTAATATCCTTAAAGAATACAATACAACAATTCAAAAGATGATTTTCTTTTGTTTTTCAATTAAAGTTCTTCTTATTACGATAAACACATGAAATCATATAGTTAAATCTTGATAAATAATACAAAACTTATTACATTGCTAATGCACAGCTGCATAAATCCAAACGCCTATCGTTTGAGTAGCAGACTGATGCGAGCATATCCCGTAGCAGAGAGTAGTATTAACTAATTAGCAGGACGGGAACCATATGTTCGGTAGAAACACGCTGAACAGTTTTAAACAACTTCTTCTTTTTAAATGAACCATCACAATCAAGTAAACTATACACCAAATTATCTAAGCTGTAAGATAGAAATTGATAGGAATCTATAAATCAATATGATATTTCATTCTTGAGTGTTAATAGATACGAGTTTTTCACTGTTGTTTGCAATAAAACAAATTTCAAATTTATCTTTCAATTCATCCATCGCCAATACAATATGATGTGAATCGTATCCACATAAATTATGAAATACAACTGGAATAAATGTTACGTGTTTACAATTTAAATTACAATTTTCATGCGCAGGACCAATAAATTTACCACTTGTGTGAGAATGATGTCTTACAAGTTTCCCACCAATCTCACATATGTTTCCACATATAACACATTTAGTATGTTTTTCAAATTTTTTTTTATCTTTTTCACTCATAATGCACTCTTTATTAGTTGATAATTCCTTTTTGAAATATTCGTATTTATTTTATAAATCAATGAAACTTTTCAACTACCTTTTATCATCATCTATAGTAGCTCTGTAATTCAAAATCATAACAATATCCAGATGGTTTATGAGTATGTGTTTTTGTAGTATTACTAGTGTCTGGTTCAGTGTTTGCAATTTGATTTGGAATGATAAACGATACGAAATCTGCATATATAACAAAAGGCACGCGTAATGTTGAAGAATAGTCTTTAAACGATACTATATTACCTCGTCTATGATTCTCTCCTTTGCCAATCCATTCATTTGGCATTCTAATTCTCTGAACCTTTCCTTGTTTACAACTATTCCTATTTTTCAACTTGTAATCTTTTAGCGTTAAATACACCCTATCTTTCATATCACTAACATTCCATGAGTGTTTATTAAAGAACCACCCAATGCTTGTTTTGTATCTGGTATTTGAATATGCAACATCAGTTCAGAAACAGATATTTCTTTGTTTAGTTTGTTTCCATTCAAAATAATATTCAATTAAATCATCAAAGCGCTATCAATAGACAATTTATTTTCCACGTAAAGTTTTATTTTTTCTAATTTGTTTGATTTATAAAGAGTTTTTCCGTGTGAAATAAAAACATCTTTAATATATTCACAAATTAATTCTATAAGTAAATGGATTAGAAGTGTATTTTTTGATATAATTGTTCAATATCACCATTTATATTATCTAAAAATATTTTTAAATCATTCTTGTCAGACAGATTTTTATAACAAAATACTAATTTACTAGCATTATCAATTCGTTCAAAATTCATGGTTTTTTGCATTCTTATTACAATTTAAATAATTTTAATAATGATGCGTTATTGATGTTAACATTCACTCTTTCTCTCTCTCTCTCCTCTCTCTCTCTCATATAAATGTATATATACTAATTAAAATGGGTATTTCCCATGACATCACGTGTTCTTTTTATTCTTTTGTAATTAATGAGTATTGTTTTATGAAGGATGCAGAATTGTGCTTACTAGTTGTGTTTTGCTGTGCTTTTTGTAGTAAATACAGGCTTTCGTGGTGAAAAAGAGGGGGTCGCTCTTGCGAAAAATAAACCTAACTTTTGCGTCAGTGGCTCGTGCTCAGGACTGGTCGGACTGATGCAGGAGTTGAGGTTTCTATACTATTGGCATTATGTATTAATATTATTTGCCTGTTATTGTGTTCTTATATTTTTCATTGAGAAAGCTTGCATCAGTATAAAATATAACCTCATTCAAGCCACCATAAAGCATAAACAAAAATCAAATCATTAAGGATTATAAGAGAGCTGTTTATGAGAAGAGTAAAACACACAACAATTTTTTTATACATACATATTTTTATTTATTATGGATGTGTTATTATTTTTTTTGTTTCATTTTTATAGATGATGAATGGGCCTGTAAATAATACTTTGAGTAGTGCAGTTCTACCTCTTAAATAAAAATATTAAATTAGAGATTTAACAGGATAATGTAGCAGAAATATGTTTTTTGTTACCACATCACATGACTGAAACTGATAACATCACATGGAATTTTTTTTTTTTACATTTGAGGCAATATTTTACTTAACATTCATTTCTCTTTCTTCTGTGCATTTTTTCCTGGTTTTCCAACAGTTCATTATTTTGCTTTATTTTTGCCTTCTCTCCTCTGACCAAATGTTGTTTTTTTTTTACTTTTCTTTGAAATTTTTACTGGTTTTCTGAACGTTGTACTATCTCCTTCAAATATTTTCATTTCATTTACAACCACTGAAATCTATTGATATTCATCCTTTTCTCTGTAAATGTGGTTGAAAATCTGTTTTGTGAGATTTGACTCTTCATTTACTGATGAAATTGACATTTTATCGGTTTCATTGTATTTGTAAATGTCTTTATTACTTCTAAATTTGCATTCATTTTCTTCTTGTATTCTTATTGATTTTAGAATCTTTCTCAAGTTTTTACTCTATTTTTGTATTGGATTTATTTAATCTGATTTCAAATTGAATATACATCTGATAAAAAACAGGTCCTCTGATTTGATTACTGTATTTTAGTGCCTGATTTTGGCATCTGCTGAGAATGTCCTTTTTGTTGAAAATATCTTTTGTTAGTCGTTTAGCTAATTTTCTTTTATTCTTTCTTGTTTCATTGGTTTTTTATCTAAATCATTTATTTGTATTATTTCTTCCGTATATTTAAATTTGTTAACTTTATTGATTTTTGCATATTTCATTTTTAGGGACTTGGGGTATCTTGGTTGGTTGTGAATTCTGCCTTTTTCAAAGAAATCTTTACGCCTTATTTTCCCTTCAAATTATTTTAAGTATTTTACTTGTTCAGCTGCCTTTTTGAGGTTCTCCAAGAAAATTGTAATGTTGTCAGCATGGGCTAAGCACTTACCAATTCCTTTCAGTTTCAGACTCAATTTTATTTAATGGTGTGTTGCAGTGTTTTCACCTTTCCCCATTTTTATTACTTTCTTTAGTACACAGATAAAAGTAATTGATGCTGAACCACTCCTTTGTCTTAGTTCTGTTTTAATTTCTAATTCTTCTGACAATTTTACATCTGATTTTGTGTTTAGAATAGTCTGTCTGTTTAGTAATGTTAATTATGTTGAGATCCTTACTAAATACTAGAACATTAAATAAGGAAGTTCTATAGATTGAGTTGTATGCCTTTTTGAGATCTATGAAGACAATTACTTATTTTTATGTCTTGCCATTTTTCCCTTATTGTTTTAAGGTTTGTGATTTGTTGTGCACATATGATCTTACTTTTCTGAATCCTTCTTCTTATTCTTTCAGTTGCTAAGTCTATGATTTATTCAATTCTATTTTGAAGTGCTTTTCAAAGGATTTTGTTTGTTAAATGTAAGAGGGAAATCTGTTTATGGTGATTTACTTCTATTTCATCTTCTTATTTATGTAGTGGATGTGTTAATTCATTTTTTGTAATCTTAATGGGTATTCTCTCAGTTTTCCATATATCTTCTCGCAAGTTCTTCAGATTTTTTTTGGTTGTTTTCATGATTCTGTAATTCTACTGCAGTCAAGCTATCGCCTGCTACTTTTTTATTTAATTTCTGGATGATAATGTCTATTTTCATTTAATTATGTTTGGATTTTTTAGTTCGTGCTTTATAGATTTTGGAATTGTAATCTTACCTTAGGTTCTTGGTATTTTAATACTTTTTCAAAGTACTTGCTGGAATTTTGCTGTTGTCTGTTCTGGCCTAATTTTCTATTTTTACCCTAAAACTAAGGCTGGGTGTTCTATATTTGGTAAACCCTTAAATTTAAAATCATATTAAAAAGAAATTACATAAAATTGTCATTCTTAAGTTAGAATAGCTCTTGATAAGGTGTTAAGTGTACTTTATATAGTATGAAAATTATGCCTACGCAATCTAGTCATTAATAAGTTGAAGCTGCAATAAATTAGGATAGTCAAAATAACTACTAAAAATTTTATTAGCAAATATTAAATCTGTTCTCATCAGAGATGATTCAATTCTTGGTATTTTTAACAAATTTAAAATATAAATAAAATTATGATTGGTGAAGTGCATAGAATCACAGATGTTATAGCCAGTATAAGAAGGTTTTTATGTGGTATTTCCAGTATTTTAATTGCAAGTCAGCAAAAGGTCGCCAGACAACAGAGGCGTAATTTAGTACTGTATAAATGCATGACCTAAAATTCTGCAGAGTTAATATTTCTAAAATTTGTCGAGAATCTCTTCATAAAATTGACCATGTTTAGTGACTTAGGTACAGTATAACCAGTGTATTCACTGAAGGGTAACTTGCTATCAAATCATACAGCTAAGTCTTTAATAGAAGATACCTTTTGTATTGCAGTATGATTTTGTATTATTCAGTTGCACAATATATCGGCATTTGCAAACCTTCAAAATTGAGTATGAAATCAATTTTCTTTTTGTAATTTAAAAGAAATACTAAAAGAAAAAAAAAACTAAAAAAAGAAATATGTGAATAGCTTATGAATAAACTGTCATTTATAAATACTATGAAAATTAAAGAACCCAAGTGCATGGCTTGTCTTACTCCACATCTAGCATAAATAGACTTAGAAATAAAATTATCAGTTTTAACATAGGAAATTCTGTTTGTACAAAAGGAATATTTTTTGGGAAAACACATCGTCGTAATCATTAAAACAATTTGAACAAGATGATTATATTTTGAAAATAAAGTATTTAATATTAAGCTTTTTATTGAGGTCAGAAAGTTATAAAAATATTCTTCCAAAGGTACAGCCGCAACTAGTAGTTTGCATGTATCCTGTTTGTTATAATAACCAGCGACACACAGTCATGGTTTAATAATGCCTTTCATACAATTTTATCAGACTACTTTATACTTCGTTGACATTAATATTATTATTATTATTATCATTATCACATTATTATTATTGTTATCATTATCATCATCATTATTATTCGCAATATTTCTGCCAAAGACTCATCTGTGTAAAAAGAATAACAAATTTAAAGACATTAAAATCATATCAGTAAACATTGTACAATTTAATTTAATGCTGAAATTTAAAAAAAAAATATGTAAAAACAGTTGCAAGCAACTACTTTTTCTTAAAGCCACTGTTTGATTTCAGCTTTCCTTCAGTTGTTGTGGTAACTTTATTAATTACAACTTATTCACCCACTCCACAAAGTACAGAACTTACTTTTTTTCACATTAAAGCACTTTCGGGCATAAGCCTTTTTTTTTTCTTTCTTTTCTTTTTCCTGTTTAGCCTCTGGTAACTACCGTTTAGATAATTCTTCAGAGGATGAATGAGGATGATATGTATGAGTGTAAATGAAGTGTAGTCTTGTACATTCTCATACCTGAGATGTGTGGTTAATTGAAACCCAACCACCAAAGAACACCGGTATCCACGGTCTAGTATTCAAATCCGTGTAAAAGAAACTGGCTTTACTAGGACTTGAACGCTGTAACTCTCGACTTCAAAATCAGATGATTTGGGAAGACGCGTTAACCACTAGACCAACCCGGTGGGTTTCGGGCATAAGCCTGTCTTCAGTAATGTTTACTGAATTTACACATAGGTAACATATGTTAAACTTTGTTCAGTCAATAAAAATTTAAATGTTATTAAAATTTACTTTAATATGCGATCTTATGTTAATATATTACTGTACTGATTATCTAATTTATATGAAATTCCTTATAAATTATAAATTACCAACTTAAATAATATTTATAAGAATATCCCTAGTGAATTCTGTCTGCAGATTCATTAAGCTGAATTTACATTTGTGTCTGGTTTAAAAGTATCTAATTGTACAGTGTTAAAGTGTACAGCGTATATTAAGAGAACAAACAACTCTCCCTGTTTTATTGTAGGTTATTCAACTTCAATGTATGCACCTTTTGTAGCTTGGCAGATGTCTAGAACAATAATCTAACTCTTGGCAGATGTTTAGGAGCATCTGAAGCATTATTAGACATATGAGTAGTATAGAAACCTCGGGTTCAACTGTCATTTTGCTTTCTATGAAAGTAGTGATTATTTGGAATTGAACCCGATGTCATGTTTTTTTAGATGAACTTGTGTTTGTAGTTAAATTTATGAGCTGAAAGAGTGGATTTACTGCAAAATATATAGCCAAACGTGGATTTGAGATGTCCCCCAAAATTACAGCAAATAACCAACAATCAAATGAAGTTTGAACCTGAGGGTCTCTTTTCACGGGTTTATTCGATACATTAAAGAACGCCTACTCACATTGATGAATGTGTGTTCACGTTAAATTTACATGTTAAAACAGTTAATTTATTGAAAAAAAATTCATAGTAAAACAATTATTTTATTCATTGAATAGTTTGATGCTGTCATGGGGATTCCCCCGTCTCTATTAATAATGATTTCTCAACTATAAAGGGAACCACTGTTTTATTATTATATTCTCATCGAATCCAATCTTTCATGTGAAATTTAACTGCAATCACCATGATTAAGTGAAAATTTTATTATGATATTTGGTCATCATTACTTTCAGTGATTGTGTAATATATCATTGATTATTATTTATGTAAACAATAATCATTATTTAATGTCTATAATGTCAGTTTAAACTTCAAAATCATTGTTAGTTCCTTATCTCGAAAATGGTGTGTCCTAGGCCAATTCTAACACGATTTTGAATGGGTTAATTGATTGGGTACTTTCCAACTTACTGGAACAATAGCTGCTAGTTTCATTTTATTATCACCCGTAATCTCATAAAAAGCCGATCCAGGATTCATTTAATTCTTTAGATTGTTTATTTTGTAACAAATTATCAAACTGTTTCCCTTCATGATGATATAACTTTGTCGCACTAAAAAAAGGGCCGATGAGATTTAATGTAATAATAGTTCTTTAGATTGACTCACCTTAACATTCTTCTTTTACTGTTGCTGTGATTTGCAACTTATTAAACTTTTTTTTTTTCATATAACATCTAACTTTTATATGTACCAGAAATTAGTAAATCTAATTGATTTTTATTACATTTTAGACTAACTTCATATATAGTGTTTGACTCATCAGAATTCTGAGTAGCCAAAGTTTCTGAATAATAATCGATTGCGGAATCCTGATTGTGGCTTTTCTATTATAAAATTCAATTAATTCTTTAGAATGAAATCAGCTTTAATGGACATTCCCCTTCTAAAAATAATACTATATTACATCATCTAATTCTTGTTTTAAACTATCAATGTCGACTGCTGTATTAAAATGATTGTCTTTCCTTTTAAATTTAAGATCATGGCATGCATAATTGAAAAATTTAATACTGTTTGGCTCTTTTACTTTTCGATATAGGATTTCATAATCGGGATCTTTTTTTTTAATTTAAAAGAATCATGGAATAATATACAATCATCCGGTTGTATCTATAATTACAATACAATTATCTTCATTATCGTGTGTAAATGGTACTGCCATAGTTCTATGTCTCTGCTTTATTGTTTAATCTATCATTTTCAAACATATGATTTGAATTTTCACGCACAATTGTTTTCTTTTTCGATTTGATGTAATCAGTCCTCGATATTTTCAAGTTCTTTTAATTTTGCTTGTAACCGAGTGTTACACTCGGTTATATCAAGATATATGCATCTTGATATAACTTAAAATTTTTGATGAAAAAATCTATTAAATTTTATTACATTTATATAAAACTTGGGGAAATCCAGGAAGCTATTGATAGTATTAAATTATCACAAACCTTTTATGACATTCATAAGACATTCTCTTATTACATTCCTCTTATGATTTCACACTTTGACCAGTGACTAGACATTTCCACAGCAGCCGGAATTCCGGCTGAGATCAGTGTTGTAGTTCCATTCATGTCATGATATATGCAACAAATATTTATTAGCATTCATTGTTTAATATGAACTATTTTATTGTAATTTCAACTGTATGTAAAACATAAATTATTTATAAACCTCATTTATAGTTCAAAAATGATTTTGTAATTTACTTATTACAACAGTAATTATAGTTACTTAGTATTAACACCACCACAGCTATAGCTTTATTTAAAAACAAAGTAGTCAATCAGATTTCGGTGGAAAATGGGCCGAAAATAAAGTTTAACATAAATAAATATTTATTTTATAAATATAATTTAATCAAACTTAATCTACGCTCGCTAACCTTGACTAATTAACACCGTAATTTTTTGAGTATTTATTTAATAAATTCAGTAATTATTGCAATTTGATTATTTAAATAATAAATAATTGTAATTACTGAATTTATTTAAAAAATTACGGTGTTAATTAAGTCAAGGTTAGCGAGCGTAGGTTAAGTTTGGTTAAATTATATTTATAAAATAAATAAATATAAATAACCATTTATATTCTGTTTTGAATCTGTTTCAGCCCATTTTCCACCGAAATCTGATTGACTACTTTGTTTTTAAATAAAGCTGTAGCTGCGGTGGCGTTAATACGTAAGTACCGTAATTATATATTAAAATGATCTCATGTTTACAGATTGCAGATATTTTAGAAAAATATGATGATTGTAGATACAATATATCTGAATATCTTACATTGTTATATTCAAAATTACACGAAACTGTAAATGTTATTGATTATAAACTTAAATGTAAAAATAAAACTAAATATAAATTATATAGAACATATGTAAAAATTGTCCAAGTTTACTATACGTAATTTTCAATATAAAAACACAGCGTCAAATATATTGCATAATATTGCTTTTGAATTGGTATATCAGAAAGAAAATTTAGAAAACGAAAGAAATCCTCTTTTAAAAAGAAGTTTATGTTTAATGTAAATCAAAATGATTGTATGTATGAAATGGTAGTTGAATTATATAAAAATTTAAAACCTATAATAAACTTTTTTATAATAAATATTCTTTATATATTAGATTATAAACAATTATATTCATATATCCAAATTTGTATAAAGAAATTTACAGTTCTAACCATATAATACCTATCAAAGAAAATTTATATAAAGAATATCTATCAAAACAATAAGCGTAACTAAAAGACAGTTATGAATTATGACATCTTTATATTTAAATGTTTTATTAGGTTTAGATCTCGAAAGTGTAATCTTGCATATTAAACACCAAATGGAAAACAGTGCAGAGCGTGTTGTAATAAAGCATTTATTGACTGTAATTTGTATGCAAATTTCTAAAATTGCTTTTTCTGAAATATGCTGAGAAAAAATATTTTTATCTCTAATTAATCTGTTAAAGATTACGAACTGCTTCTAGACAAATTTTTAAATATACATGTATATAAAATATAAAAAACATAAGCAATATATTGAATGATAGTATAAACCCCAATGATATTTCATTATTTACAAAGACAGCAATCTGTATAGGTACAATTGATGTTTATTCATCAAAATATCAATTATGTTTTCATTTAAGGCAAAATAATAATTTTAAATTGGTCGTATATAAAAATCAAAATGATAACAGTATTATTGTTTTCAATTTATTAGCGTTAAATCAAATTCCTTTACATGAATATTCTTGGAATGAAAGACTTGAAGTATATCATAGATATCGTAAAAGTTTGTCTTCCATATGACAGTATTACAGTAAATCGTATTTAATTTTTAGATGTGCAATTTAGTCGTTTTTATTCAAATAATAGCGTTTTTATACAATTATACATGTTTTTTTTTAAATTTAATAAATACAAATCAGTGGATACAGATAAATGTAAATATGGAAATATAATCTGCAAAAAAAAAACACAGAAAAGTTGAAATAAGACGTAAAAAAACAAATTATGTTACAAAAAACTTGCAATGAAAAAACAAATAAATTTTGTGAACAAAATAACATTATCAGTACTGGATAGTTTATTGTTTACAGATTATAACTGAAATTAATTAGATTGTATTTAAACATATTTTAACATCGATCCACATAACCAATAATGTATTTGAATAAAAATAATTCATCTCAAGTCTGTGTTTTGCTATATATTTTGCAGTAAATCCACTCTTTCAGCTTGTAAATTTAACTAGAAACACATGTTCATCTAAAAAACATACCATCTGGTTCAATCGCCAAAGAATCATTACTTTCATAGAGAGCAAATTGGCGGTTGAACCCTAGGTTTCTGTACTACTTATATGGTCCTTCAGCAAATTTTTTTTTTGTTTTACAAATCTCAAATTTTTCTGTTACAACTTGTAATAAACCCCAAGCATAAAATTCCAAAAGTGTGATCTGGAAGATCTATAGATGTCTATGCAATTGGATCTCTTCTCTGATTCAACATCTGGAGAAGCATTGTTCAGGAACATAACATCTCGATAAAAGTGTGGTGGAGTACAATCTTGTTTGAAACTATATCCTGCAGAAATCCAAGGAACAACAAAGTTTTCAAGCAGTCGAGGTAAGTTTGTCTTGTAACAGTGGGCTTCATGAAAAAACAGACTGAATGTACCATTTTTGTTCCATCATAATCAGACATTGACTTTTGGTTTGTCCCATTAATTTGTGATTGTTTGTAATTATTAGTTATTTTTAATTTTACAGATTACTATTAATAAAGGAACCATCAAGGGAAGTACCAAGCATTGTATTACTTGCAAGAAATACATAAATAATTCTGTGAATGATGGAATTATAAAAAAAAATCCAGTGAATGTAAGTGTGTATATGGTGATGTAACGACAGAAGCAAATTTGGCGGAGAATAAAAAAGTGAAAACACATTACCTGTTCAGAAAGGAAAGAAATCTGTTTGTGAATATTGCGATGAAAGATTCGGGTGTAAATTTTATTTAAAGAGACATATTAACTTTCATGGTAAAAACAAAAAAAAATAACTTTTGTCAAAAGTCTCTTATTCATGATAATGATTTAAAAAACCAGTGTATTGCACATAATGAAGAGAAAAATTATATTTGTAACTTTTGTCAAAGGTCATTTAATTGTAAAAGCAGTTTAAAGAGACATATTAATATTCATACAAAAGAGAAAAATTGTAACTTCTGCCAAAAGGTTTTCAGTTGTTCTTCTAGTTTAAAGGCACATCTTAATATTCATAGAAAAGAGAAAAATTATATTTGTAGCTTTTGTCAGAAATCTTTTAATCTTAGTTCTACTTTAAAATTACATTTAAATATTCATACAAAGGAAAAACATTATATTTGTCACTTTTGTCAAAAGTCATTTAACCAAAACCATAATTTTAGGAGGCATCTTAATATTCATACAAAAGAGAAAAATTATGTTTGTACCTTTTGTCAGAAGATTTTTAATAAAGTTCTGCTTTAAAATTACACTTAAATATTCATACCAAGGAAAATAATTATATTTGTAACTTTTGTCAAAAGTCATTTAATTGTAAAAGCAGTTTAAAGAGACATATTAATATTCATACAAAAGAGAAAAATTATATTTGTAACTTTTGTCAGAAATCTTTTAATGTTAGTTCTACTTTAAAATTACATTTAAATATTCATACAAAGGAAAAACATATTTGTCACTTTTGTCAAAAGTCATTTAATCAAAACCATAATTTAAGGAGGCATCTTAATATTCATTCATGCAAAAGAGAAAAATATGTTTGTACCTTTTGTCAGAAGATTTTTAATCAAAGTTCTGCTTCAAAATTACATTTAAATATTCATACCAAGGAAAAAAATCATATTTGTAACTTTTGTCAAAAGTCATTTAATCATAGAACCAGTTTTAAGATGCATATTTATATTCATACAAAAGAGGAAAATTATGTTTGTAACTTCTGCCAAAAGGTTTTCAGTTGTTCTTCTAGTTTAAAGACACATCTTAATATTCATAGAAAAGAGAAAAATTATATTTGTAACTTTTGTCAGAAGTTATTTAATTTTAAAAACAGTTTAAAGAGACATATTCATTTAAAGGAAAAAAAATTAACTTTTGTAAAAATCATTTAATCATAAAAAGATTTTAAAGATACATATTAATTAACTCATGCAAAAGATAAAAATTATGTTTGCAACTGTTGTCAGAAGACTTTCAATCAACACTCTAATTTAAAATCACTTTCAAATATTCATACAAAAGAGAAAAATTGTATTTGTAACTTTTGTCAAAAATCATTTCATTTTAAAAACAATTTAAATATGAATATTAATAAATATTCATACAAAAGAGAAAAGTTAGATTTGTAACTTTTGTCAAAAGTCTTTTAAACAAAATTATGCTTTAACATTACATGTAAATATACCAAGGAAAAAATTATTTCTAACTTTTGTCAAAAGTCATTTATTTAATCATAGACACTTTAAAAAGTCACATATTAAAATTCTTACAAAAGAGAAAAATCGTTTGTAAATTCTACCAAAACGTTTTTACTTTAAAAGGCAAAAACCTCCCAAAAAATTAAGAATTTAAAAAAAACTTTATTTCTTTAAGAAATTTTGTTGTATATTTTAAGAGATTTATATTTAAGATTTTTTTTTGGCTAATGAGTTTATTCATTTAATTCTATTATGACAGTTTTTAGAGATTTTGTTTTATTTTTAATATTTGTCAAACATTTGTTTTTTCATAGGAAATATATAATCCTGTTTTTTATGCGATTACATTTAACATTTCTATCAGAATTTTTGCTACTTCAAAATTGTTTGTAATTATTGCCCGATTTTCCATAAAAACAAAACAGCCTATTCCTAGATTGTCCTTTTTGTAACTTTTTGTTTGTACCGCGTTGTTTCTATGTTTTCCTTCATTCTTTTATGACTATCTAGAACACCATTAAAAGCAATCAGTCAACAGTCTCATTAAGCTTATGCCTTTTATGATTTTAATCGTTTCGACAATTCCAAATAAATTTAACTTTAGAAAAGGCAATGGATATTGATATAACTTTAAAAAATTTATCATTTATTTCTATTTCCTAACAGAATCGTATACCTTTTTAAAAATTTATCTGTATAATTCTTTTATTTCACCATTCTAACTGATTATTAATTTTACACAAGCTATTTGTTCCGCCAAGGGTCTTCCCTTTCTATACAACCCTTATATATTCTCTACAACTTTTATAAAATTTTAAAGGTAACTAAAAGAAGAGAAATTCCTCTGTAATTATCAGCTTCTGTTTTGTGTCCTTTTTTGTATAAAGGATGAATTAGGGTAGACTGCCATTCATGTGAGATTTTTTCTGTCTTCCAAATGTCCTAAAAATATTCATCATAATTTTAAAATTTGCATCGAGTCCCCAACGTATGCTTTATTATGGGAGATCTGATTTCTTTACTTCTTATTTATCGGGGGGACTTGAGTTTTCTAGTTTAGTTACTGGTTCCAACAGTATAGCTTTTCTTTGGGTTTTTTGCGGTTTTAATAGTTCTCAAAAAATAATTTATTAATATTTTACTACCTCTAGTTATATGACTGTTATATTTAAAAATACTTTTCTTAATTTTTTAGAAAATAACTTTTTGTGAAATAGACTATTTTATTGTAATAAAAAGTGCAATTGATTTGAATTTCAGTTTTAGAAAAATGTTAAATACCAATTATGATGTTAATAAATGACATTTTAAGTAACATCCACTTAAACATTAGTATTATCAGTTAATTTTCAGTCTAAGTTATTTAATTTTTTTAATCTAATAAACAATGTTCCACAGAAAACAGGTTGATTTTTATTTAAAGTGTACACCATTCTTTTCATAAAAACAAATTAATTGTATTTCAGTTTGAAAAGGTATCTTCAACGTCTATGAAAAGCAATTCAGAATAAGCGGAGAGGAATGTCGTCATCAGGCATTGCCTTTCTCCATGGCAATGCCTCTCGGCCGTACACTGCAGCTGTAACTGCTCTTGCAGCGTTTTCATTGGGAAGGAATACAATTATGTATATTAGGAGAACAGTTCATCAGCAGGTATCGTCGATATTATTAAATTTTTAGTTTTTTATTTAATATGAAATAAAATATCATGATTTTTAACTTTAATCAGTTCAAATCTCACATTTTATTATTTAAAAAATAATGATGAAATTAGTATGTTAAAATAAGATTTATTACATCTCAACTGCATATCAGTTATCACATTATACATTATATAACTATAATAAATAACAGAGGAGTTTTGCTTATTGTGTTTTTAATAATGTTATTTTATGTAACAATACTGGCAAAAGAGTTTTTGAAATACTAATGTATAGTAAGATTTGTCCTATGCCTCAGAGTTGTACAATGAATTCAATGATACAATTTGAATTTCTGCATTTAAACAACACACAATAGTAATTTTCATGCAAGTCATATACGTAAACAAATTACAAATAAAACTGAATTAATTTTTGTAAAAAGTGTCTCATGGTAGCAGCAGCAACTGTGTTTTCAGGAGAAAATTTGGCCAACTGGTAAACCACTGTGGCGCGTTATCCTATGGGCAACTTTCGCAAATGCCTGGGGCCCCAAGCAAAACTGGTCCCTGAACACGAAACAAGATCCAAATTCTATGTTTTTTTTTCATAAAAAAATTTCTCAAAAAAAAACTCAAACTCTAATTTGAGAAAATTATAATACTGCGTTGTAAGCACTTCATTTGTTTGACATTACACATACAATCACTAATTTGGTTTTGTTGAAAAAAAGTTATTTTAAATTTTCTTTACTCAATGTTATCTAAAAAAAATTTAATGAATATATTTAAATTTTTTGATTTGGAGAGCATTTTTTACAATATTATTACAGTGATCAAAGTAGTTGGTCAAGCTGTTTTGGATTTTAATACCTAACCTTTCTTGCATCAATTGGTATTAAAAATGTATAATTATTAAAAAGTACTAATTTTATCTGTTTTTTATGCAGGTTCCAAAATTGAATCAACATTTTGAATAGTCAAATTAATAAAGTGGTGTTTTCAAATAAAAAAAAAGTTATGTATTTGTAAATTTCTCTCTAAACTTTTTACATATTGTAACTTATATGTTTGCACCTTGCGATTCAAAATTTAAATGACTAATTGTACATTATTTGACTTTATCAATATCACAGGGACATTAAGAGAATTTATGAATCTGGGCCTCGAAAAGGGAAGAAGCAAAAAGAAAAAGAGGTTGACCTAAGAGAGATCTATTGCGAAAATGGCAAACAACGTTAACCAGTTTTCTGAGAAAACCTGAATACCAAGTAGATGACAATTCACTTTGTCGGGAAATAATCTTCCAGGCCCATCACAGTTTGACACTGATCCAAATTATATTCTAGATACAATTAACAGTAATAGTCGTGATTACAGTGATAACATTAGATTATGTGAAACATTCGCATTTCTTTGCATGGTTACCAGGTGTCCTAATTTAACCCACCGGGTTGGTCTAGTGGTGAACGCGCCTTCCCAAATCAACTGATTTAGAAGCCGAGAGTTCCAGCGTTCAAGTCCTAGTAAAGCCAGTCATTTTTACACGGATTTGAATAATAGATCGTGGATACCGGTGTTCTTTGGTGGTTGGGTTTCAATTAACCACACATCTCAGGAATGGTCGAACTGAGAATGTACAAGACTACACTTCATTTACACTCATTACATATCGTCCTCTGAAGAATTATCTAAACAGTAGTTACCGGAGGCTAAACAGGAAAAAGAAAGGAAAGGTGTCCCAATTTCGGCGGGATTTTTCCGATATGTAATCACCAACTCCCGATTATCCACAAATCGCACACTAATAATTGTTTTGATAGTTCATATTTTAAAAATATATAGTTTTATCTTAATTTACCTCCTCTATGAATCATGAGACCTTGCCGTTGGTGAGGGGGCTTGAGTGCTCAGGGATACAGAGTAGCTGGACCGAAGGTGCAACCATATCGGAGAGGTATCTGTTGAGAGCCAGACTAAGGAATGATTCCTGAAAGAGGGCAGCAGCTCTTTCAGTAGTTGTTAGGGGCGTGAGTCAGGACGACTTAAACGGCCGTATCAACATCACTCAGTCCTCTGAGTACTGCGCAGCTGAAAGCAATGGAAAACTACAGCTGCTTTTTTTCCAAGAAAATGTGGCTCTGCATTTTCACATATACAATAATGGAGGCGCCTTCCTTAGTAAAATATTCCGGAGGTAAAATAGTCCCCCGTTCGGATCTCCGGGTGGGGACTACTAAGGAAGGGGTCACCAGAAAATTAAAAAATAACATTCTACGAGTCGGAGCGTGGAATGTTAGAAGCTTAAAAAAGGTTGGTAGGCTAGAGAATTTAAAAAGGGAAATGGATAGGGTAAACGTGGATATAGTAGGAATTAGTGAGGTTCGGTGGGAAGAGGAAGGCGACTTTTGGTCGGGTGACTTTAGAGTAATTAACTCAGCGTCAAATAATGGGCAGGCAGGAGTAGGTTTCGTGATGAACAAGAAAATAGGGAGGAGAGTGGAGTATTTCAAGACGCATAGCGATAGAGTCATTGTAATAAGGATAAATTCAAAACCTAAACCGACAACGATTGTTAACGTCTATATGCCTACAAGCGCCCATGATGATGATGAGGTAGAATGTGTATACGAAGAGATTGATGAAGCAATTAAACACGTAAAAGGAGATGAAAATTTAATAATAGTTGGAGATTGGAATGCAAGCATTGGAAAAGGCAAGGAAGGAAATATAGTGGGTGAATACGGGCTGGGCAAAAGGAATGAAAGAGGGGACCGACTTATAGAGTTTTGCACGAAGTATAATTTAGTAATTGCCAACACCCAATTTAAAAATCATAATAGAAGAATATACACTTGGAAAAAGCCAGGCGATACTGGAAGGTATCAGATAGATTATATCATGGTTAAGCAAAGATTTAGAAATCAACTCGTTGACTGCAAAACTTACCCTGGAGCAGACATTGATAGCGACCATAATTTGGTGATAATGAAATGTAGATTGGGGCTTAAAAACCTGAAGAAAAGGTGTCAGATGAATCGGTGGAATTTAGAGAAGCTTGAGGAAGAGGAGGTAAAGAAGATTTTTGAGGAGGACATCGCTAGAGGTCTGAGTAAAAAAGATAAGATAGAAAATGTAGAAGAAGAATGGGAGAATGTTAAAAAGGAAATTCTTAAATCAGCAGAAGCGAACTTAGGCGGAATAAAGAGAACTGGTAGAAAACCTTGGGTTTCAGACGATATATTGCAGCTGATGGATGAACGTAGAAAATATAAGAATGCTAGTGATGAAGAAAGTAAAAGGAACTATCGGCAATTAAGAAATGCTATAAACAGGAAGTGCAAACTGGCGAAAGAAGAGTGGATTAAAGAAAAGTGTTCAGAAGTGGAAAGAGAAATGAACATTGGTAAAATAGACGGAGCATACAGGAAAGTTAAGGAAAATTTTGGGGTACATAAATTAAAATCTAATAATGTGTTAAACAAAGATGGTACACCTATATATAATACGAAAGGTAAAGTCGATAGATGGGTGGAATATATTGAAGAGTTATACGGAGGAAATGAATTAGAAAATGGTTTTATAGAGGAAGAAGAGGAAGTTGAGGAGGATGAAATGGGAGAAACAATACTGAGATCTGAATTTAAGAGAGCATTAAAAGATTTAAATGGCAGAAAGGCTCCTGGAATAGACGGAATACCTGTAGAATTACTGCACAGTGCAGGGGAGGAGGCGATTGATAGATTATACAAACTGGTGTGTAATATTTATGAAAAAGGGGAATTTCCGTCAGACTTCAAAAAAAGTGTTATAGTAATGATACCAAAGAAATCAAGGGCAGATAAATGTGAAGAATACAGAACAATTAGTTTAACTAGTCATGCATCAAAAATCTTAACTAGAATTCTATACAGAAGAATTGAGAGGAGAGTGGAGGAAGTGTTAGGAGAAGACCAATTTGGTTTCAGGAAAAGTATAGGGACACGGGAAGCAATTTTAGGCCTCAGATTAATAGTAGAAGGAAGATTAAAGAAAAACAAACCTACTTGGCGTTTATAGACCTAGAAAAGGCATTCGATAACGTAGACTGGAATAAAATGTTCAGCATTTTAAAAAAATTAGGGTTCAAATACAGAGATAGAAGAACAATTGCTAACATGTACAGGAACCAAACAGCAACAGTAGCAATTGAAGAACATAAGAAAGAAGGCATAATAAGAAAGGGAGTCCGACAAGGATGTTCTCTATCTCCGTTACTTTTTAATCTTTACATGGAACTAGCGGTTAATGATGTTAAAGAACAATTTAGATTCGGAGTAACAGTACAAGGTGAAAAGATAAAGATGCTACGATTTGCTGATGATATAGTAATTCTAGCCGAGAATAAAAAGGATTTAGAAGAAACAATGAACGGCATAGATGAAGTCCTACGCAAGAACTATCGCATGAAAATAAACAAGAACAAAACAAAAGTAATGAAATGTAGTAGAAATAACAAAGATCGACCACTGAATGTGAAAATAGGAGCAGAAAAGATTATGGAGGTAGAAGAATTTTGTTATTTGGGAAGTAGAATTACTTCCCAAATAACAAAACATGGACGAAGCAGGAGCGATATAAAATGCCGAATAGCACAAGCTAAACGAGCCTTCAGTAAGAAATATAAGCTGTTTACATCAAAAATTAATTTAAATGTCAGGAAAAGATTTTTGAAAGTGTATGTTTGGAGTGTCGCTTTATATGGAAGTGAAACTTGGACAATCAGAGTATCTGAGAAGAAAAGGTTAGAAGCTTTTGAAACGTGGTGCTATAGGAGAATGTTAAAAATCAGATGGGTGGATAAAGTGACAAATGAGGAGGTATTGCGGGAAATAGATGAAGAAAGAAGCATTTGGAAAAATATAGTTAAAAGAAGAGACAGACTTATAGGCCACATACTAAGGCATCCTGGAATAGTCGCTTTAATTTTGGAAGGACAGGTAGAAGGGAAAAATTGTGTAGGCAGGCCACGTTTGGAATATGTAAAACAAATTGTTAGGGATGTAGGATGTAGAGGGTATACTGAAATGAAACGACTAGCACTAGATAGGGAATCTTGGAGAGCTGCATCAAACCAGTCAAGTGACTGAAGACAAAAAAAAAAAAAAAATCTTAATTTAAAAAAAATAAAATATATATTTCATTCATTCGGTACAATTTCAACCCTTATAAATTTTTTTCTCAAATTTTATCTTAGTATTGTCTAGAGAAGGAATATTTTATTCGGTGTCGTTTTTAAATAAGCGACATAACCTTCCATACCGCGTTGCTTATGGTCCAGCTACAAGCTGTTACTCCTTTTTATGTTTGTTAAACATCCCTGGCCTCCGCCGTTAGGATATGCGCTAGCAACGGCGAATCATCGCTTGTTAACAGTAACCTACCGTCTCACGTAAACCCTAACCTACAAGGTAATAGAAAATGTGGGCTTCGAAAGTGTTCTGACAGGGATCCTCGGAAATCAGCGCGGCGTAAGTTGATTAGAGTCGACATTATCGGTAACATGAGTGACTTTTCTTGAGCAGAGTGAAAGTGATATTACGGATTTTAGATGCAAACCCTCCTAGCCAAGCTCTACCACTATTGCGCATACAAAACGAAAATGTCAGTTGGCAGAACGTTGAAACTCCAGTGGCAAAAAAAACGCCAACGTACAAATTATACTGAACCTAATATTCGCGTACAATCATTCTTCTACCTCCATAATCTTTTCTCTTCCTATTTTTACATTGAGTGGTCCATCTTCGTTATTTCTACTGCATTTCATTACTTTGGTTTTGTTCTTGTGTATTTTCTTGCGGTAGTTCTTGCGTATACTTCATCCATGCCGTTCATTGTTCCTTCTAAAAATTTTTTACTCTCAGCTAGAATTACCATTTTCTTTTTTCTTCAGTCATTTGACTGGTTTGATGCAGCTCTCCAAGATTCCCTATATAGTGCTAGTCATTTCGGTATACCCCCTACATCCTACATCCCTAACAATTTGTTTTACATATTCCAAACGTGACCTGCTACACAATTTTGTCCTTCTACCTGTCCTTCGAATATTAAAGCGACTATTCCAGGATGCCTTAGTATGTGGCTCTTCTTTTAGCTATATCTTTTCAAAATGCTTCTTCCTTCATCTATTTGCCGCAATACCTCTTCATTTGTCACTTTATCCACCCATCTGATTTTTAACATTCCCCTTTAGCACCACATTTCAAAAGCTTCTAATCCAAGTTTCACTTCCATATAAAGCGACACTCCTGATCTATATCGCCAGCAAATCGTAGCGTCTTTATCTTTTCACCTTGTGCTATTACTCCGGATCTAAATTATTCTTTAACATCATTAACTGCTAGTTCTATGTAAATATTAAAAAGTAACGGGGATAGGGAACATCCTTGTCGGACTCGAATGTTTAACACATTATTAGATTTTAATTTATGTACCCCAAAATTTTCCTTAACTTTCCTGAATGCTCCGTCTATTTTATGAATGTTCAAAAAGTGCAAACTAGCGAAAGAAGAGTAGAATAAAGAAAAGTGTTCAATAGTGGAAAGAGAAATGAATCACTTTTAAGAATTTAATTTTTATACTAAACCAGTTTAACTGTAACTGAATGAAAAATTATTTAATAAGTTTGTTATACAATTATCGTGTGTATATATATACACGAAGCAATATATAACGGTGGTCCCTGAGGTTTAAATAAAGAAAAGATATAGGTATTGAAGTATACAATTTCTTGTATTGGCATCATTGATCAATAATCGTGTGACCATTTGTCTAAAAGTGTTGTTTTTAAGAGAATTATATTCTGATATTATTATTATTATTTGTTGGTGTTCACTTTTGTTTATCTGACCAAGTAAGTAATTTTATACGATTCTTATATAAATTAATAGAATTTAAATTTGAATTTTTTCTATTGATAAATTGGTAGTGTGGTTTTAACCTATATGAAAATTCATTTGAGTTCGTTGTAAATCGTTTATTTAAGCAACATTTAAAAAAATTCATATATCGTGTGCATATTATTATTATTATTATTTGTCGTTTTTAAATAGTAATTTTGGCACTTATGCAGTTTGTTCCCCCCTAACATTTTTTATAGTATACGTGATTACGAAGATGTTAAATTTGCTCTACAATGTATAGTCATTTCTTAAAACATTAACCGTGTTAATTAATCAAAGTTAGCGAGCATAGGTTAAGTTTGGTTAAATTATTAACAAAAAATAAGTTTGGATATTAACAAAAACCCAAACGTTTGCTGCTTTTAATTATAGATATAAATTAACCAAACTTAACCTACGCTCGCCAACCTCGACTAATCAACAGAAAACTTATATTATTTAAATAAATTATTGCAATTACTGGATATATTATTTAAATATTCAAAACATTAACAGTAATGACGTTTACGATATTAAAAACGTTGGGATGGAACAAACTGCATAAGTGCCGTAATTTTCTTTCTATTTATCGGAAATTATAATACTTATTCCCTTATCCGTTATTCTCAGATACTAATAAAAAAGAACAGTTGATAGTTCACTGTTTTGTAATAGACTGTTGAAGCTTTCAATTATATTATAATTAATGGAAAACAGATCAGTTTCATCGTAACTCCTAGCAAATGTCATTCGTTTTATTACACTCAGGTAGAACTTGCAAAAATAAACGGTGATAGGTTACAAAGAACTATTGCGACACTGAACAAAGGAAGAAAACCATCTATAACAATTAACTACCTATACCTACTTAATAATTTTGCAAAGTGTCGATTATATTAAAAAGTCTCAAAAATTAACATCTCACAATAATAAGAATTTTAAATAATTTATGAAACAAATAAATAAAACTAATTCCTAAACAAACCTTATTGAAGCTCTCAGAAGTCGATAATTCACATTGAATTTTCATACACGTGGGTGTTTAAGTAGATGATAACTTCTTTTGTAAATATATTGGTTGCTTGTTTTTCAGTTTGAATGGTTCCTTCTTTCACCATTCTTCCTCACATAATGGCATCTAGTATTGATTTATTGTTGAACATCGCTTTATTTTTAAGTTTAATGGCACTCTGATTATCTATTAAGAGAGTTGGCTTTGGATTGACATCAAGTATACCAACTTCCTTTAAGTAGATGTCAAGCCGAACCAACCATTTGCTTGCTTCTATTGTAGCAGTATTATACCTGGATCTTCCATAGAAGAGAACGATTCAAATTTCTGCAATTTATTTATCCACACAACTGATCTACCACAGTATTTAAGGAGAGTTACACTAGTTGATCTTTGAGTGACTTTGTCACCAATATAATTGGCATCACTGTGTGGCTCAATTTATCTACTGGTTGTTTTACTGCATCTGATACAATCATCAGGAATAGATTACAAATATCTGAAATCTGTTTTTACCAAATTAAAACGAGACTTTATTGGTTGAATCTGTGCTCCAGATGCAATATTCAAGGAAAAACTTAAAATCTGATGTTTTGTCAAACTAAATAATTTAAGATTCCAACCATTTACCTGTAATGTTCACCGGTGGAGATTAGAAGAGAGTTTCCAGGTTCTCAACTAAATTCAATTGGAAAGATTAAGGTTTACTGTTGCTAAACCCATATTTTTGTAGAATTATCTTTGCATATAGTGACTGGTCTATCTTTGTAAATTTTCCACTTAATTTGATTTTAATTTAAATCAACAATTTAACTTTGTGATAGGCCCATGATCATTAAAGAACTGCCATCAAGATGAAAAAAACACCACAATTTTTTTGCTGTGGTGTATGTGATCTACGTTGCCTTCCTCTAGACCACACTGCTATAAGAAGTGTGTTAGACGTTTATACAAACTCTTAAAAACTTGTTTAAGGCCATACAAATGTTTTGAATAATTTGTACACTTTTTGTGTTCCACATCATTTCCTTGAGGTTATCGTATGAACACATTCTTGTTTAGTTGTCCATTGAAGAAAGCAGTCTACATCGTGAATAGCTAAAATTGTCCTGACTTGTCTTTAAGTGGGAAACAGGGCTGAAATTGTTAAAATAATTTAACTGTGGATGTTCACTGTAGCTCATAGCAATTAGTCTTGCTTTACACTTTATGATGTCATCTGAATCAGTCTTGACAGCACATACCTCTTAGTTATCCACCACTCCACAATCTGGAGGCTTCTTCTCTAGATGTCACATTTGATTCTGATGAAGAAAATTTATTTTTCATCTAACACCGTCTTCCATTCAGAAGCTCTTGTCACTCTGCATAGTCTCTTGATAATTTGAAGGTGGTAGGTGAAGAAAAAATATTCTTCCTCTTGGTATCTGGACGGTTTGTCTGCCCCTGGTTCATTAATTGGTATCTGTCCTCATTGTTCTGTTGCTTATGCATGAGGAATTAAATTTTCATGTGTTGATTTGTACGTATATCAGTAAAGTCTTGTAAGAAAAATTATGAATTTTAGATTCTTGTAATGTTTCCGGTCTGAATTTAAGATCCGTGCAGACAACTTTTTACTTGTCTGGAAAATAAAATCTGTAACTGCACTATGCAGATCCAACCTTTAATGATTTTGCATCAGATATTCATTTTTTGTTGTCCAGAATCCAAGCAAAACATTCAGTTCAAAAAATTCTGAGATGATTGATATTCACTTCCCTTTTCAGAAATCACTAAACACAGGTCCTTCCTTTCACTTTTGTTGGTGTTGTTCTATTTATTGTATGTGTAGCAGAAAGGAAAGAAAGCATTACTTCACCTCTAAGCAACTTGGGTAAGTTGAGTGCAGAATGCAACCAGTATCTTGCCACATCACAAATGATTCTGTTTTCTCTCTCAGCTACTCTAGATTGTTGTGGAGTATAAGATACCGTCATAAAATGTTAGCACTTGCATTAATTTTTCCAAGCTTGATTCAACTGTAGCACAGTGTTTGTTATTAGACGACATTCGTTTGATTTATGGCCCTTGGAAAATGGGCCGATATAGAGTTTAACATAGATTTAAAACGGTCTCTTTATTAATTTTAATAAATATTTTTATTTATTTTATAAATATAATTTAAGCAAACTTATTTTTAATTTTTTAAATTCTGTGTAATTTATGTTGACTGCCAGTAGTTATTTATTTCTGTGCTCTCTTAAGTCTCAGGCATATGCATAAAACTGCTGTTTTTCGTAAATATTACACACCAGTTTGTAAATTTATCAATTGCTTCCTCACCTGCACTGCGCAGTAATTCCATCTATTCTAGTAGCCTTTCGGCTATTCAAATGATGACAGGATATGATTACATTAAGCTAAAGGTCAAAGAAAACAAATCCCACACCTTCAAGAGAAGGATCTCATGGAATGTGTACCATCTCATGGTATGATTGCAGCAGGATTGAGCACACCTGCACATTTCACTCTTCAGTCTGCTTGTTTCTAAATTAAAAATTTCCCAGATGTTGAATTGACCATGGTATACCAGCTCTGTTATTATATCCACCACAAAATCCTGATCTCACCATACCAGACAATTCATTATGGGGAAATTACCAAGGTACATGTATCTGTACATCGCTACACCACAAATGTAGAATTACGTGATGCTGTGAGGGATGTCTTCTGTAATATAACACCAGAAATGCTCCATTATATGTCGCAGAGGAAGTGTAGAATTGTGCATATGAAATGAAGGTGAACACAGATCCACTAGACCATTAAAATTAATACTATGTGTAAGGGAGTAAATAAAATAATTCATTGTTATATTGCATTTTTATTTATAACTCATTATAAATTTTTGGTTCTAACTTTAGGGATGTACAGTGACTTCCTGGCCACCTGTACTAAGTGTGCAGCAGAGTTTACACAGTATTTATTCTCTTATTGAAGAGATTTTTACAACCTTTCTCTAGAAATATGAAGAAAGAAGGGTTAGATGCTTATAATATCTGAAATTATTCTGAAGTAACACGGGTCAAAACAGCAACGAAACCAAAATGTATAAAATTACAGCAAGAATCAACAGCATAGCTTTGTGTTGTACAAAAAATTCCAATTTTAAACTTGTTTGAAAAATTCCATAAAAATATTACATGAAAAAATGGCAATATATTGTTAATTGCAACCAATTGATCTAGTAGCCAACAAACTATTTAATTGGCTGGTTGTGGATATATAGGAATTGAAAAAACTGGTGGTGAGAACCATGAGACCAAATATGCTTACTGGCACAAAATAAATTCTTACAGGAAAGCCATGCGCTTTTTAAAACCACCACTGATAAATGTTGCAGAGGAATGGCACATTACCTTTTAAAGTGTACATAGATACACTTCTTAAAAAGCCAAGCTTATGTGATATCCTGAAATCCATAGTTAGATTCAAACATTGTCAGATGTTTTATGACAATATTCATTTGTTCACAATAAAGAAAAATTATTTAGATTTACAGAGAACAAATATTGTGCGGAATTTTTTTTTTATAAGAGATTAATTAAATTTTTGTGTAAGCATTACCAAGCGTTTTCTGAAAATGAGAGATTGTATGACATTTTTTTGAAAGATAGCGTAAACGATTCTGGTTGATTGCCTTTCGAGAAAAATAATCCAATTCTGGTATTACAAGACAATGCAAACACCATATCTAGTACGGGTACATAGTCAACCGATACGCAGATCCTTTGGTACAATCAACAAATACCCACGCCTTTGTACTAGCTAACTTCAAATTAAAAGACCTACTGTAGAAAATAATTATTCTATCTAGGCTACAACCTATGTACTATTATAATTAATACCGTTAAGTTTGTAATACAAGTTTTTATATAATTAGGGTGTACTGTGCAATTTTCAGTGGGTGTATCCAGCGCGTATGAAAATTATGTGTTTGTATATAAAGAACAAATCTTGCGCGGTCCTTAAACGGAAGGTTAAGTGTATTGTAATCAAAAAGGCTGTGAAGCAAACGCAAATTTTAATGATGCAATGAGTTTGATTTCGCTAGTGTTTGGGACGTTACTGAATTTGTTAAATATTAAGTAATTATGTAGTATTGTTTCTATTTCATAATGGCAGTTAGTTTTAGAAGATTTATTTGTACTTATCGCTCTCGATGTTTTTCTCTATCTAAAGAAAACAATACTTTTCCGAGTGTAAGGAGGTTATGTTAATGTTATAGTCAGTATTGTACTCGTTTGTATGAACATCACAAATTTAATTATTGTTTACAAACCTCGAGAATATTACTAGTTTCCAAACGAAGTTATATCAGTTTAACTCCTTACAGTGCCATCGATGACAATTATGAAGACGAGAGTAAACGTTATGAATCTGGTTACGTATGGCTTAAATTTCTGTTCGCTGTATGTGGATTTGGTCTCACGGTTGCAAATTGTTCGCATACAGGCAAGATGAAACGTATGTAGTATTAACCCTTTCCTTTCCAGTTGTAAATTTTGGGAATGACTAGTCATCATTCTAACATAAACGATAGAACGAACTGCATGATTTGCTTGGGTGTAAGTTCTGCATTACGGAAGGGCTGTTATGACGCGAATTTTTGTTTTTATTAATTATTTTAATGAAGTATAATTGTTATCTCGTGTATTGTTTTTAATTTGGGGGTTCCAGTGGTCATTTGTTTGAACAAGTAGCTTTTACCTGTGTTATGACTATTAACAGTACACACAGTGCTAGTGTTTCCAAAAAAATATTCGCCTATCCATTTCTCCATGTCGTGCTTATGTTCACATCGAATGATTATTGCATAATACTATATGAGTTTTCTTTTTGTGTTTTTAACCTTTTTACCGATGTGCACTCAATACAGTTTTTATTGTTCTTAGATGATAGGAGAACATTTTTCATTTGTATTCTTCAATTATGTAATTTTCACCTACTCTAACAAATACAGTTACTTTATATTAGCAATTTACTTACAGTTTATTGTAGCAAAAGTTTATTTAATTATTTATTCTAGAAATTTAACCTTTTATAAGTATTTTTTGTGTTTACTTTTTACATAAATATGAAATATTCTGTTGCTGTTATTAATCTACTGTTGTAGATTAAATTGCTATTACCATCTTACCTTTTACTGTTGCTTTGTTGTATTTGAATAAAAAAAAAAAACAAATAAGTGGTTATAAACTGTATTAAGTGCATGCTAAGTTATTGATTTTATATTTTTTATGACCTGGAGATTTCAGTTGATTAAATCTCTCCCATAGATTACAATTACTATAGTTCATTTCTTGAAAAAACCATTTTCCTTCATTGCTGTTTATAGAGTTTGATATGTTTTAATGTCATGCATGTTTCTTGTAATATTGTTAAATCAGTTTCTAAGTATTTAGTGGGGAGATTCTGTACAATTACTCAGTCATATCCACTTTAGTATTTTAGATATAATTTAATAGTAGTATTATTTTCAGAACTTCTAATTTTGCTCATTACATTGGTTACATGGTATTATTTTGACCTAGCATTTGTGCTGTAACTCAAAGGCAGTAATATTATAATTGTTATAGAACATTCTGCTTGCTGGCCTCTGTGGCGTGAGTGGTAGCGTCTCGGCCTTTCATCCGTAGGTCTTGGGTTCGAATTCTGATCAAGCATGGCATTTTTACACACGCTACAATTCATTCACCTCATCCTCTGAAGCAATACCTAATGGTGGTCTCGGAGGTTAAACAAAAAAGAACATTCTGTTTTTGAACAAGATATACAGAATAATGCATTAGAAAGTACAATTTTTCAAATTACACGATGCACATTTTGCCCATTCTCTTCATAGACTTGCTGAAACAAATTGTTAAAAATGTTTTGCTGCCAGATATTCTCAATAAATGATCACTGTTTTGGTAAATTTGGCTACTTTAAATACATAAATACTAGTTGTCTTATAATAAAACGTACTAAGGGAGGCCCTGGCACCAGTAATATCCATGAAACGTACTATTCATTACTATTAATCTTAACAGTTGTTTATTTAAGTTTGTTTGTTTTCTTTGATTTGTTGACTTTTTTATGAAGAAAGTAAAGTAATAAAGTTTTAAATTTATGGATTGGAAAGGGTTAAAAATACTCAACATTTATTCTCATAGGATTGAAATTTTTTTTAAGTTTGATTTTTATTTCATTGTCTTGCTTTGAATGTTATACTATAAGGTTTTGTAATTGAGTGTGACATTAATGAATTCTCCAAGGTATTAAGAACAAATACTAAGTAATAATTAGCAATTAACAACTGTTGATAATAAACAAACGATTCTTTTTGCAATGGGTTGTAGAACCTGAATTGAGTTAAACAAGTTAGTTCATATAGTAGGGGTTTTACTTCTGTTTTATCAGTTCATGCTGGACTTCTTGACCAGTCATTGCATGAAAATATGGAGTTGATTTTTGTATTTTTTATGAATATGAAAGTTTTTAAAAGTATTGAAGTTTTATCATATACAGTATAGCTTGTTATTACTTATACATTCTTTGTTTCTGTATTTGCTAAGGCTTTATTCTGGCAACAAATTATTTACCACTCAGTTCTTACTTTCATACATAAAAGGCATTCAGTTAATTAAATACATAATTTAAGTAAAGTTCTGTTGATTATTGAACAATTTATCCAGTAACAAAAGCAGACCATATACTGTATTGACTTCATCACTCTGAATATTTCATTAACTACATCGTGTTAAAAAAGTATTTTCTTTTGTAATTATTAGGATATTTTATTCTTTAGCATAAATAAAACTGATTTTATTTTGTGTACACTGTATTTGATTTCAGTTTAATTTTAAAGGTTTTTTTATTGTATCTATTTTGATATGTCTAATTTATTCATTCAGTCCCATCAACTAAAAATTCATGAGGTCTCCTAATTTTACAGTTATGACCTACTAAGTACAAACATATAAGTTTTTTTTTAATTTGGCATTTGTAATTTCTAATATTTCAAATGAGATTGGAATTTATAGAAAGACATTTATTAGTTTTTCTATTTTTGCACGTTTTCATATATATTCTTCAAATTAATTAATTTCCACCTACTCTCTATACTTGCAAATTCAGGCTTTCTGTTAGCAATCTACTTCCAGACAGATTATTATAGTAAAAGTCAATTTTATTATTCCTTTAACATTTATTTATTTTTTGTGTTTGTATATAAATAAATAATGTTACATTATGTTTTGCATGAATTGCTTTTAATGAATTGAGATAAAATATACATATTACCTTTCATTTTAGTGTCAGTATTGTTTTAACTTAAATTAATTGTGAAATTAATTAATAAGTAAAGATATATTTAAAATATAAATATAAATGACTTTTGGGGTTTGTTAATATTTTTCAGCTGTTTAATGTTTATTTTTAATATATCTTTCACAAACAATATTAATTATCTCATTTATTATATTTTGTTTTTTATATTTATGAAGCTCACCTTTACATATTTAAGGTTAAGTTATATATTAATGTAAGGTTGGATTTACTTTGTAACTTAATTAAGCTAAATTCCTTGCCAAAGGTTTAAATTTCTTTATGAAATAAATAAACTAACCTAAAATTAACAATCCTTTTTGTTATAATTAATTCATAATTAATAAACCCCCTGTTCATTTTGAATATATCACAACTGAAAAATTTCGTATTATGTTAGTGAGAAGTTAAGTACTAGAGCAGTAGTTCACAAACTTTTTTTTTACGTATACTTACGTGAATTACAGATCAGTAGAGTGTGCCACTGAGGTATTAAATATGTCATTAAGGTAACAACAGTTATAACTCTGAATGGTAAAGCAATAAAAAATTATAATTATTTTTGAAAGTAACCATTTATTTTGAAAATAATCATTTATTACAATTTTTTTTGTGATTAATTCACGATATAAGGTTTGAAGCTTGTGCATGGGAATATGAACCAAAAGTTTTGTTGTGTATAAAAAAAGACGTCTGACTGGGACTCGAACCTGGTAAAAATAAAAAATTTGTGTAAAAGTTTTTTAATCATTTGTTACAAAAACATTTATTTACTTTATAAAGAAATGTTACATTATACAGTTATTAACATTACTGATAACAATATTCTTGAAGACTAAAAATTCATTGAGGAGGGTGGTACTCTGTATTTGAAAAAGTAAAGAGATGTCTTTTGTTTAGCTGAACCTAATAATAAGTGGAGATTTGGTTCAAGTTCCAGTATTACAAAATTTAACTTTTACCGTCCCAACAGCAGAAAATCTAGTTTCTCAAAGATATGTGTTAGAAAATAGAATTAAAAATAGTGGTTTTCTCAACAGTGATGGATATTTATTTTTAAACTTTTGCCAAAATTCTCATAACTCTGATTTAGTAAATTCCATTTTTAAGCCTCAATCACAAAATAATTCCATCAAAGATTTTGTTTTGTTACTAGTTAGGATTCCAGGAATAATATCCAGTATGAAAAGGGTTTCTAATCATAGGAATTCAAAGTATTTTTTGAAATATTTCCATAACTTGGAAATTTCAAAAGTTTCAGTAAGGATTATGCAATGGAATTTTATATTATTTGATGAGATTATCCTTTTTATTTCAATTTTGTGTACTGTCACAAATTTTTCCAGATTTGGAAAATGCAGGAGGTTTTCATTTGAAACCCTGTTATTCATTATTTGACATTTTTTTTGATAAATTCCTTTATTTTGTCTACTGAAAATTGATCGTTGTTTCACCTTACAAATTTGAATTTAAGTCTTGAAACAATTGAAAATATCTGTTAAGTAGACTAGTGTTAGTCAACAGCTCATCTACCCACCGGGTTGGTCTAGTGGTGAACGCGTCTTCCCAAATCAGCTGGTTTGGAAAGTTGAGAGTTACAGCTTTCAAGTCCTAGTAAAGCCAGCTATTTTTACACGGACTTGAATACTAGATCGTGGATACCGGTGTTCTTTGGTGGTTGGGGTTCAATTAACCACACATCTCAGGAATGGTCAAACTGAGACGGTACAGGACTACACTTCATTTACACTCATACATATCATCCTCATTCATCCCCTGAAGTATTATCTAAACGGTAGTTACCGGAGGCTACAACAGGAAAAAGAAAGAAAAGTCAACAGCTCATCTGTCAATCAATCATACAATTCAAAGTCTGTATCCATTAGGAACATCTGCATCTCTGAATGTAGCTAAAATTACTTGCTTTACATTGTTTTTTGAACTTAGTTTCTTCCATATGCACTCATTGAATTGTACAGCAAAAAAAATTACTATTTTTTACTTGAGTTATTATGTTTTCTTTTATGTTTAATGCAATGCTTTCAGTTTAGTTTAGTGCACGGTGGTACTGTATGTAGTTGTTTAGTGGACAATTCACCTAACATTCAAGTTACCATATCTTTTGCAGCAGGTAACAACAGCTTTTCACCAGTTGTTAGAAAGATGTGCCTCAACTGCTCTTTGAGTACTGCCTGTAAAAAGACGACATAATTTTCTTTGTGCATTTTATCTCTGACAATTTTTGAACAAAGTAATTTTTGTTTCTAATGTTGAATGTTTAGTGGTAAGGGGTAGTGTTTCAATATTGAAGGTTTCATACTTTGGTCAGAAAGCAGATTTTGAATCTGTTTTAAGAAAGCTGATTCATTTTATACATCCGTCACAGTAAATACAATATTAATGTCCCCAGGATCATATTTTCTTATAAATATTCATATTTTAATAGGAGAATGATCTTGCCTTACTGCAAATTCTGATTCTGAAGTAGAGCTCATTGATACAAGTTTTTTGTCTGGTGTTGTTTTGTTTGTCATTGCTCTATTAAGCCCCTTTTCTATATTGATTTATATTTTATCAACTTTAACTAATTATGTTAATTAAATTAAACCAAATTAATTCAAGCAAAGCACATAAATAAGAAAGTATATAAGAAAAAAGGTGCTTTCAAGATACGTATGCCAACACCAGGACTTCTAGGACACTAGTTTTATCAAATGAAAAAGTAACACAATTACAATATTTTCAAATCAGAGAGTTTGTAAAACAATGGAAGCAGCTACATCCGTCCATGTGTAGGATTGTCATGATCAATTCACTTAACTGCTGGAGGAAAGTATGGTAATCCTTTTATAATAGCCATTAAGATTTTTTTTTTATATGTGCAACATGATGCATGTTGGACAGACATATGCACTGTGGTATGTAAGAACTGTCAGTGTTTGTTCTTGCTGTTCGAACAGCTGATATTCTTATTGTTGCTATTCATAAATAATTAACTCAATTTAAGGGGAAAATAAGTACAATGATGAAATACTTTTGTATTATAATACATCAAAAAAGGTTTGAGCACCCCTGATCCATTTTATTAATAATAAGTAAATACTACTGCTAATAATATCTCTTGTACTAATAATTTTGTATTACAGTATAAAATTCTGTATTTTTGTATTGTGCCTAGTTGTGTATCACCTTGTTAAATTCACTGGTAGTACACAGAAATCTGTGCAGTACCAGTGATTTTGATTAATGTATGTTAAAACATTTTTCACAAGATAAAAACTGAAATTGCAAAAATATCACTGATAAATATAATTTTTGTTTCCTAACATGTGATGCATTATTTTAATCTGTTTTTTAATGCTGAAAACGAATATGAACTCAGAATCTTTCTATCGCCCACCATTTTTGAAAAACTTAAAATTTTTATTAAAGAATTTTTTTTCATTTTCAACATATTTTTCAACCTTTTAAACTCCTGAATTTTATTTTGTTAGCTCATTTTTTATGTTTAACTTTGTTAACATCATTTGTAAGTTATAAATTTATTTTTATTTATAAAAATTGTCATGTGTACTAGACAAACAATTAAATCATGTCATAATTACATATTATGACATATGTACCTATGGTTTGGCGTGAACCAAAGGATCATGTAGCAGATTGTTACTTTTGTTTAACAAGTGTGTTTTGAATTTCTAAAAAATCTAAACATACTGTAAAATATCCTTCATTGCAATCTGCAATCAGGTCTGTACCTCATGAAATTGAATAATTTCAGCCACCTGTGAATGTATGTTTCGAAAGCAGCGATGAAGAAACAGGCACTACTGAAGAAGACAGTAATGATTTTGATTTTGAATTATCTTCCAATAAGCCACATCTTATATCACAAAGTGAATTAAATGACTTGGTTAGGAATTTAAATTTATCAAAAAATGAAGCTGAACCGTTAGGTTCAAGACTGCAAGTTTGGAATTTACTTCAAATAATTCGGAAATTTTGGGCTTTTGAAGCCGACAAAAAGAACTTTCTCAGTACTTTATTGATGAAAATAATTTGGTTTATTGTACAAATATTGATGAGGTTATTTTGCACCTAGGACAAGTTCATAAAATTGTGGACTGGCACCTTTTCATAGATTCGTCCAAGTATAGTTTAAAAGTGGTTCTAGTACATAACGGTAACAAATATCCTTCGATACCAATCGCTTATGGTATTAATTTGAAAGAGACATATGATGTAATGAAAGACATTCTTGAAAAAATAAATTATAAAAACATAGCTGAAACATATGTGGTGATTTGAAAGTTATAGCTATTTTGGTAGGCTATTTTGGTAGGTATTTTTGTAGGCTGTACTAAGTATATGTGTTTGCAAATGGGACAGCCGAGCTAGGGATAAACAGTATGTTACCAAAGAATGGAAGAAGTGAGACAATTTAACTCCAAATGCGAAAAATATTATTCATGAGCACTTAGTTGAACCCAAAAAAATATGTTTACCCCCTCTCAATATCAAGCTAGGACCAATGAAAAATTTTGTAAAAGCAATGAAGGAGAGTCCCGGATTTTTGTACAACAGGCAGAAATTTCCAAATGTAAGTGAAGGAAAAATTAAAGAAGGAATATTTGTTGGTCCTCAAATAATAGAGTTGGTCAAAGATGATGTATTTAACTCGATGTTAAATAATGTAGAAAGTGAAGCTTGGGCTTCATTTAAAGGCGTTTGTAAAAATGTTTCTCAGCAAACAAAAATCCGACAACTACCACGATATTGTTAATCAACTTCCTATTTCATACAGAGCAATGGGATGTAATATGTCTTCGTAAATACATCTCCTCCACTCACATCTGGATTTTTTCCCGGACACCCTTGGAGATGTAAATGACGAACCATGGTGAACGTTTCTACCAAGACATTTTGGTGATGGAAAGCCGCTATAAAGGCAAGTGGAATACTAACAGTGCTAGCCAATTACTGTTGAACATTAATTTGGGATGTGCCTGAGACTATTTATAAAATAAAAGCATCGGCAAAATCATTCTAACCCAGATATGGCCGTACAAAATGATAAATTTTACAGATTTTAACTATATTTTTCCGTAATTCTTTTTGAAGCATTATTTATTTAAAACTAAGGGTGATAGAAAAATTGTATTTACAGATCTGTAATGCACACAAAAAAGCAATTCAAGAAATAGTATCACACTGAGAGAAACATTAAAAATGTTTTTTTCTCTATCAGTGTATTCAGTGTTGCATACACTTTTTAATATAACAATATATGTTAAGATTTTTTCTTTAACCTGGAAATTATTATCCATTTTGACATTTTAAATCCATTTCTTAATATTTGTTCACTAATGTTAAAATCTCACTTTCATTGTTAGTTTTCAAGTTGTCTTATGTCTGAAAAGAAAAAAAAAACATTTATGGTAATAAATTTCATTAAACATGTTTACTATGTTCAGGCAGCAGTGCTGTCTGACACCATGTGATGTTAAATATTAGTTTTACTTTCTTTTCAACATAATTGTTTCTATTTTATTTAACATGTGGTTGTATTCATTAATTGTTTATCAAATGCATAACACAACCATATGATACGGCCTAGTCGCCAAGCTTGTTGGATTCACTTATAGTATATTATTGTAAGATAATTGTTAAATTATGGCGGGCAATATGTTGAGACACAGTTCCATATCATTCACTCCTCTCCTGATGATTCACTCGGCTTCGTATGCTTCACCCAGCTCCTGACGATTCACTCGGCTCCATCTACTCTGTATAAGTTGGCTCCGCACTAGAATCTGGCAGTCTAGTCTAGTCTCAATCTGTCATTTGAAGACTCATTTTCTTCAGTCAAAATTTACCCATCATATAGTAGACATGTATATATTCATTAAATTATATATATTTTTCAACAATGTAATACAAATTTAATTAAATCATGAATATGTTAATATACAATTGTTAATTCGAATCGGTATTTGTTTTATTTAAATCCACTTAACATAAACGAAACACACTGCCATCCCAGTAATTACAAAACAACTTGAAATTTGATTAGGAAAAAGATAAAGTCCATATTTTGTAATGTCAACTAAATATTTTACAGATGTTTAGTTAAAAAAATAATTACAGAGCTTGGAAATTGCACATACCAATAAAATAATGGAAAATGTAAATGATTCTTTTCATGCTGTTTAACACTCTTAGCGCCATGTGTATCAATCTGATACATTTTTAGCAATGTCAAAACGGCCATGTGTATAATTTTGATGCACACGTAATGGTCTTAATAAATAAATAAAAAATGTCTGGCCTGGGGTGAAGTTTTACTGATTTAGGCGTAGCGCTAAGAGTGTTAAATAAGGTCTCAGTAAAATAAGTACAACTTAAAATAGAACAGGCTTTAATTTGACATAATCTGTTTTTAACTGTTTGTTTAGAAGTTATAACTACTCAAAATACAGGTACCTCTTTTCATTTGCCAGATTTTAGTTAATTACCAAAGAAAGTTGTATTGAAAAATACAATTATCTTTCTTACCTGTTTAAGCCATTTTTTTCATAAAGAATAAATAACTAATATGTGATGTTATTTTTGCCATCAATCAGAGCTATTAAACTTAAAAAACAGGATTTTTCTTCAGCGCTTATATAATGAAAATTTAAAAATTTTTATAACATTTCAGAGAAACTGTTACTAATTGTGTAAAATAAATTTTATTGAGAACTTTGAAGTAAAGAAATTATTAGAAGGACTGTACTCAATCCAAAATGAAAAAAAATCCATATGAACCAGGCGGCAGTGGTTGAGTACCATCTTTCATGTAGTTTCCAGAACTTTTTCACGATTCAAGACTTCTAATTTAGGATAGAATCTTTTGTAATATTGTAACAAAATTTTGTCTTACGTGAACTATTATTTAACATGGGCTATTGCTTGCCTCGAAAGAAAAATACATAGAATCTATCACCTGGAATTCTATTCTAAAGGATAAACAGAATAGTGTATTATTTTATAAATATGTAGCTAAAGTGTAAAAGAAAGATTTTTTAATGATAATCACTTCAATAAAACACAACAAATTCAAACAAGATATACTAGTTTTTTTTTTCTACGTGCACGCTTCCATGAAACCAAACCATTAAAGACATCAAGCACCTTTTACTTGCTAAGTTCTTTCATGTTGCAAGATTACACTTAAAATGTAAATAGAAAGTAATAAATGCTCGTGGACACTGTTTCATTGTATGCTGTTAACATTTATTCATAGCTAATCACCATAGTAGCCAGCGATGCTTAAAATTCGCATTAAAAATATGATTCTCTAGTTACTATTCACTTTTTGGTTTTCAAGAGATTATTCATTTAATCCCAGTAATGTCATTTCTGTTATTTTGTAAATTACATTATTGAAGGTGGAATACCTTTTGGTTTTCAAAAATTCAGAGATGTTTTAATCGTCTTCTTTTTTTCTTACTGTGTTATTAAAATTCATTATTGACAAAATATTATTGCCATAATTAAACAAAAAAAATTGTTTATTAATTCAAATGTCACAATTCTGTGATTGGTTGAATGATAAATTTTTTCTAAAACTAATTTTTAATAGGTTATGCAAGAAAAAGTTGGAAGGGTGTTGCTAGCCCTTCTTCTTGACAGAGAGGCGGTGATGCTACCTCTATAATCCTTAAAATAGGGTTTTTCGACTTCATCCGTACATTCAAATACATTTTATTAAATAAGTAAGAGTGATGTCTTATGAAAGATTGTGTTTAAGAGTCCTGAATAAAAATGCAATCATATGCGCAAAACTGGGCTGTTATGACGCGAATTTTTGTTTTTATTAATTATTTTAATGAAGTATAATTGTTATCTCGTGTATTGTTTTTAATTTGGGGGTTCCAGTGGTCATTTGTTTGAACAAGTAGCTTTTACCTGTGTTATGACTATTAACAGTACACACAGTGCTAGTGTTTCCAAAAAAATATTCGCCTATCCATTTCTCCATGTCGTGCTTATGTTCACATCGAATGATTATTGCATAATACTATATGAGTTTTCTTTTTGTGTTTTTAACCTTTTTACCGATGTGCACTCAATACAGTTTTTATTGTTCTTAGATGATAGGAGAACATTTTTCATTTGTATTCTTCAATTATGTAATTTTCACCTACTCTAACAAATACAGTTACTTTATATTAGCAATTTACTTACAGTTTATTGTAGCAAAAGTTTATTTAATTATTTATTCTAGAAATTTAACCTTTTATAAGTATTTTTTGTGTTTACTTTTTACATAAATATGAAATATTCTGTTGCTGTTATTAATCTACTGTTGTAGATTAAATTGCTATTACCATCTTACCTTTTACTGTTGCTTTGTTGTATTTGAATAAAAAAAAAAACAAATAAGTGGTTAGAAACTGTATTAAGTGCATGCTAAGTTATTGATTTTATATTTTTTATGACCTGGAGATTTCAGTTGATTAAATCTCTCCCATAGATTACAATTACTATAGTTCATTTCTTGAAAAAACCATTTTCCTTCATTGCTGTTTATAGAGTTTGATATGTTTTAATGTCATGCATGTTTCTTGTAATATTGTTAAATCAGTTTCTAAGTATTTAGTGGGGAGATTCTGTACAATTACTCAGTCATATCCACTTTAGTATTTTAGATATAATTTAATAGTAGTATTATTTTCAGAACTTCTAATTTTGCTCATTACATTGGTTACATGGTATTATTTTGACCTAGCATTTGTGCTGTAACTCAAAGGCAGTAATATTATAATTGTTATAGAACATTCTGCTTGCTGGCCTCTGTGGCGTGAGTGGTAGCGTCTCGGCCTTTCATCCGTAGGTCTTGGGTTCGAATTCTGATCAAGCATGGCATTTTTACACACGCTACAATTCATTCACCTCATCCTCTGAAGCAATACCTAATGGTGGTCTCGGAGGTTAAACAAAAAAGAACATTCTGTTTTTGAACAAGATATACAGAATAATGCATTAGAAAGTACAATTTTTCAAATTACACGATGCACATTTTGCCCATTCTCTTCATAGACTTGCTGAAACAAATTGTTAAAAATGTTTTGCTGCCAGATATTCTCAATAAATGATCACTGTTTTGGTAAATTTGGCTACTTTAAATACATAAATACTAGTTGTCTTATAATAAAACGTACTAAGGGAGGCCCTGGCACCAGTAATATCCATGAAACGTACTATTCATTACTATTAATCTTAACAGTTGTTTATTTAAGTTTGTTTGTTTTCTTTGATTTGTTGACTTTTTTATGAAGAAAGTAAAGTAATAAAGTTTTAAATTTATGGATTGGAAAGGGTTAAAAATACTCAACATTTATTCTCATAGGATTGAAATTTTTTTTAAGTTTGATTTTTATTTCATTGTCTTGCTTTGAATGTTATACTATAAGGTTTTGTAATTGAGTGTGACATTAATGAATTCTCCAAGGTATTAAGAACAAATACTAAGTAATAATTAGCAATTAACAACTGTTGATAATAAACAAACGATTCTTTTTGCAATGGGTTGTAGAACCTGAATTGAGTTAAACAAGTTAGTTCATATAGTAGGGGTTTTACTTCTGTTTTATCAGTTCATGCTGGACTTCTTGACCAGTCATTGCATGAAAATATGGAGTTGATTTTTGTATTTTTTATGAATATGAAAGTTTTTAAAAGTATTGAAGTTTTATCATATACAGTATAGCTTGTTATTACTTATACATTCTTTGTTTCTGTATTTGCTAAGGCTTTATTCTGGCAACAAATTATTTACCACTCAGTTCTTACTTTCATACATAAAAGGCATTCAGTTAATTAAATACATAATTTAAGTAAAGTTCTGTTGATTATTGAACAATTTATCCAGTAACAAAAGCAGACCATATACTGTATTGACTTCATCACTCTGAATATTTCATTAACTACATCGTGTTAAAAAAGTATTTTCTTTTGTAATTATTAGGATATTTTATTCTTTAGCATAAATAAAACTGATTTTATTTTGTGTACACTGTATTTGATTTCAGTTTAATTTTAAAGGTTTTTTTATTGTATCTATTTTGATATGTCTAATTTATTCATTCAGTCCCATCAACTAAAAATTCATGAGGTCTCCTAATTTTACAGTTATGACCTACTAAGTACAAACATATAAGTTTTTTTTTAATTTGGCATTTGTAATTTCTAATATTTCAAATGAGATTGGAATTTATAGAAAGACATTTATTAGTTTTTCTATTTTTGCACGTTTTCATATATATTCTTCAAATTAATTAATTTCCACCTACTCTCTATACTTGCAAATTCAGGCTTTCTGTTAGCAATCTACTTCCAGACAGATTATTATAGTAAAAGTCAATTTTATTATTCCTTTAACATTTATTTATTTTTTGTGTTTGTATATAAATAAATAATGTTACATTATGTTTTGCATGAATTGCTTTTAATGAATTGAGATAAAATATACATATTACCTTTCATTTTAGTGTCAGTATTGTTTTAACTTAAATTAATTGTGAAATTAATTAATAAGTAAAGATATATTTAAAATATAAATATAAATGACTTTTGGGGTTTGTTAATATTTTTCAGCTGTTTAATGTTTATTTTTAATATATCTTTCACAAACAATATTAATTATCTCATTTATTATATTTTGTTTTTTATATTTATGAAGCTCACCTTTACATATTTAAGGTTAAGTTATATATTAATGTAAGGTTGGATTTACTTTGTAACTTAATTAAGCTAAATTCCTTGCCGAAGGTTTAAATTTCTTTATGAAATAAATAAACTAACCTAAAATTAACAATCCTTTTTGTTATAATTAATTCATAATTAATAAACCCCCTGTTCATTTTGAATATATCACAACTGAAAAATTTCGTATTATGTTAGTGAGAAGTTAAGTACTAGAGCAGTAGTTCACAAACTTTTTTTTTACGTATACTTACGTGAATTACAGATCAGTAGAGTGTGCCACTGAGGTATTAAATATGTCATTAAGGTAACAACAGTTATAACTCTGAATGGTAAAGCAATAAAAAATTATAATTATTTTTGAAAGTAACCATTTATTTTGAAAATAATCATTTATTACAATTTTTTTTGTGATTAATTCACGATATAAGGTTTGAAGCTTGTGCATGGGAATATGAACCAAAAGTTTTGTTGTGTATAAAAAAAGACGTCTGACTGGGACTCGAACCTGGTAAAAATAAAAAATTTGTGTAAAAGTTTTTTAATCATTTGTTACAAAAACATTTATTTACTTTATAAAGAAATGTTACATTATACAGTTATTAACATTACTGATAACAATATTCTTGAAGACTAAAAATTCATTGAGGAGGGTGGTACTCTGTATTTGAAAAAGTAAAGAGATGTCTTTTGTTTAGCTGAACCTAATAATAAGTGGAGATTTGGTTCAAGTTCCAGTATTACAAAATTTAACTTTTACCGTCCCAACAGCAGAAAATCTAGTTTCTCAAAGATATGTGTTAGAAAATAGAATTAAAAATAGTGGTTTTCTCAACAGTGATGGATATTTATTTTTAAACTTTTGCCAAAATTCTCATAACTCTGATTTAGTAAATTCCATTTTTAAGCCTCAATCACAAAATAATTCCATCAAAGATTTTGTTTTGTTACTAGTTAGGATTCCAGGAATAATATCCAGTATGAAAAGGGTTTCTAATCATAGGAATTCAAAGTATTTTTTGAAATATTTCCATAACTTGGAAATTTCAAAAGTTTCAGTAAGGATTATGCAATGGAATTTTATATTATTTGATGAGATTATCCTTTTTATTTCAATTTTGTGTACTGTCACAAATTTTTCCAGATTTGGAAAATGCAGGAGGTTTTCATTTGAAACCCTGTTATTCATTATTTGACATTTTTTTTGATAAATTCCTTTATTTTGTCTACTGAAAATTGATCGTTGTTTCACCTTACAAATTTGAATTTAAGTCTTGAAACAATTGAAAATATCTGTTAAGTAGACTAGTGTTAGTCAACAGCTCATCTACCCACCGGGTTGGTCTAGTGGTGAACGCGTCTTCCCAAATCAGCTGGTTTGGAAAGTTGAGAGTTACAGCTTTCAAGTCCTAGTAAAGCCAGCTATTTTTACACGGACTTGAATACTAGATCGTGGATACCGGTGTTCTTTGGTGGTTGGGGTTCAATTAACCACACATCTCAGGAATGGTCAAACTGAGACGGTACAGGACTACACTTCATTTACACTCATACATATCATCCTCATTCATCCCCTGAAGTATTATCTAAACGGTAGTTACCGGAGGCTACAACAGGAAAAAGAAAGAAAAGTCAACAGCTCATCTGTCAATCAATCATACAATTCAAAGTCTGTATCCATTAGGAACATCTGCATCTCTGAATGTAGCTAAAATTACTTGCTTTACATTGTTTTTTGAACTTAGTTTCTTCCATATGCACTCATTGAATTGTACAGCAAAAAAAATTACTATTTTTTACTTGAGTTATTATGTTTTCTTTTATGTTTAATGCAATGCTTTCAGTTTAGTTTAGTGCACGGTGGTACTGTATGTAGTTGTTTAGTGGACAATTCACCTAACATTCAAGTTACCATATCTTTTGCAGCAGGTAACAACAGCTTTTCACCAGTTGTTAGAAAGATGTGCCTCAACTGCTCTTTGAGTACTGCCTGTAAAAAGACGACATAATTTTCTTTGTGCATTTTATCTCTGACAATTTTTGAACAAAGTAATTTTTGTTTCTAATGTTGAATGTTTAGTGGTAAGGGGTAGTGTTTCAATATTGAAGGTTTCATACTTTGGTCAGAAAGCAGATTTTGAATCTGTTTTAAGAAAGCTGATTCATTTTATACATCCGTCACAGTAAATACAATATTAATGTCCCCAGGATCATATTTTCTTATAAATATTCATATTTTAATAGGAGAATGATCTTGCCTTACTGCAAATTCTGATTCTGAAGTAGAGCTCATTGATACAAGTTTTTTGTCTGGTGTTGTTTTGTTTGTCATTGCTCTATTAAGCCCCTTTTCTATATTGATTTATATTTTATCAACTTTAACTAATTATGTTAATTAAATTAAACCAAATTAATTCAAGCAAAGCACATAAATAAGAAAGTATATAAGAAAAAAGGTGCTTTCAAGATACGTATGCCAACACCAGGACTTCTAGGACACTAGTTTTATCAAATGAAAAAGTAACACAATTACAATATTTTCAAATCAGAGAGTTTGTAAAACAATGGAAGCAGCTACATCCGTCCATGTGTAGGATTGTCATGATCAATTCACTTAACTGCTGGAGGAAAGTATGGTAATCCTTTTATAATAGCCATTAAGATTTTTTTTTTATATGTGCAACATGATGCATGTTGGACAGACATATGCACTGTGGTATGTAAGAACTGTCAGTGTTTGTTCTTGCTGTTCGAACAGCTGATATTCTTATTGTTGCTATTCATAAATAATTAACTCAATTTAAGGGGAAAATAAGTACAATGATGAAATACTTTTGTATTATAATACATCAAAAAAGGTTTGAGCACCCCTGATCCATTTTATTAATAATAAGTAAATACTACTGCTAATAATATCTCTTGTACTAATAATTTTGTATTACAGTATAAAATTCTGTATTTTTGTATTGTGCCTAGTTGTGTATCACCTTGTTAAATTCACTGGTAGTACACAGAAATCTGTGCAGTACCAGTGATTTTGATTAATGTATGTTAAAACATTTTTCACAAGATAAAAACTGAAATTGCAAAAATATCACTGATAAATATAATTTTTGTTTCCTAACATGTGATGCATTATTTTAATCTGTTTTTTAATGCTGAAAACGAATATGAACTCAGAATCTTTCTATCGCCCACCATTTTTGAAAAACTTAAAATTTTTATTAAAGAATTTTTTTTCATTTTCAACATATTTTTCAACCTTTTAAACTCCTGAATTTTATTTTGTTAGCTCATTTTTTATGTTTAACTTTGTTAACATCATTTGTAAGTTATAAATTTATTTTTATTTATAAAAATTGTCATGTGTACTAGACAAACAATTAAATCATGTCATAATTACATATTATGACATATGTACCTATGGTTTGGCGTGAACCAAAGGATCATGTAGCAGATTGTTACTTTTGTTTAACAAGTGTGTTTTGAATTTCTAAAAAATCTAAACATACTGTAAAATATCCTTCATTGCAATCTGCAATCAGGTCTGTACCTCATGAAATTGAATAATTTCAGCCACCTGTGAATGTATGTTTCGAAAGCAGCGATGAAGAAACAGGCACTACTGAAGAAGACAGTAATGATTTTGATTTTGAATTATCTTCCAATAAGCCACATCTTATATCACAAAGTGAATTAAATGACTTGGTTAGGAATTTAAATTTATCAAAAAATGAAGCTGAACCGTTAGGTTCAAGACTGCAAGTTTGGAATTTACTTCAAATAATTCGGAAATTTTGGGCTTTTGAAGCCGACAAAAAGAACTTTCTCAGTACTTTATTGATGAAAATAATTTGGTTTATTGTACAAATATTGATGAGGTTATTTTGCACCTAGGACAAGTTCATAAAATTGTGGACTGGCACCTTTTCATAGATTCGTCCAAGTATAGTTTAAAAGTGGTTCTAGTACATAACGGTAACAAATATCCTTCGATACCAATCGCTTATGGTATTAATTTGAAAGAGACATATGATGTAATGAAAGACATTCTTGAAAAAATAAATTATAAAAACATAGCTGAAACATATGTGGTGATTTGAAAGTTATAGCTATTTTGGTAGGTATTTTTGTAGGCTGTACTAAGTATATGTGTTTGCAAATGGGACAGCCGAGCTAGGGATAAACAGTATGTTACCAAAGAATGGAAGAAGTGAGACAATTTAACTCCAAATGCGAAAAATATTATTCATGAGCACTTAGTTGAACCCAAAAAAATATGTTTACCCCCTCTCAATATCAAGCTAGGACCAATGAAAAATTTTGTAAAAGCAATGAAGGAGAGTCCCGGATTTTTGTACAACAGGCAGAAATTTCCAAATGTAAGTGAAGGAAAAATTAAAGAAGGAATATTTGTTGGTCCTCAAATAATAGAGTTGGTCAAAGATGATGTATTTAACTCGATGTTAAATAATGTAGAAAGTGAAGCTTGGGCTTCATTTAAAGGCGTTTGTAAAAATGTTTCTCAGCAAACAAAAATCCGACAACTACCACGATATTGTTAATCAACTTCCTATTTCATACAGAGCAATGGGATGTAATATGTCTTCGTAAATACATCTCCTCCACTCACATCTGGATTTTTTCCCGGACACCCTTGGAGATGTAAATGACGAACCATGGTGAACGTTTCTACCAAGACATTTTGGTGATGGAAAGCCGCTATAAAGGCAAGTGGAATACTAACAGTGCTAGCCAATTACTGTTGAACATTAATTTGGGATGTGCCTGAGACTATTTATAAAATAAAAGCATCGGCAAAATCATTCTAACCCAGATATGGCCGTACAAAATGATAAATTTTACAGATTTTAACTATATTTTTCCGTAATTCTTTTTGAAGCATTATTTATTTAAAACTAAGGGTGATAGAAAAATTGTATTTACAGATCTGTAATGCACACAAAAAAGCAATTCAAGAAATAGTATCACACTGAGAGAAACATTAAAAATGTTTTTTTCTCTATCAGTGTATTCAGTGTTGCATACACTTTTTAATATAACAATATATGTTAAGATTTTTTCTTTAACCTGGAAATTATTATCCATTTTGACATTTTAAATCCATTTCTTAATATTTGTTCACTAATGTTAAAATCTCACTTTCATTGTTAGTTTTCAAGTTGTCTTATGTCTGAAAAGAAAAAAAAACATTTATGGTAATAAATTTCATTAAACATGTTTACTATGTTCAGGCAGCAGTGCTGTCTGACACCATGTGATGTTAAATATTAGTTTTACTTTCTTTTCAACATAATTGTTTCTATTTTATTTAACATGTGGTTGTATTCATTAATTGTTTATCAAATGCATAACACAACCATATGATACGGCCTAGTCGCCAAGCTTGTTGGATTCACTTATAGTATATTATTGTAAGATAATTGTTAAATTATGGCGGGCAATATGTTGAGACACAGTTCCATATCATTCACTCCTCTCCTGATGATTCACTCGGCTTCGTATGCTTCACCCAGCTCCTGACGATTCACTCGGCTCCATCTACTCTGTATAAGTTGGCTCCGCACTAGAATCTGGCAGTCTAGTCTAGTCTCAATCTGTCATTTGAAGACTCATTTTCTTCAGTCAAAATTTACCCATCATATAGTAGACATGTATATATTCATTAAATTATATATATTTTTCAACAATGTAATACAAATTTAATTAAATCATGAATATGTTAATATACAATTGTTAATTCGAATCGGTATTTGTTTTATTTAAATCCACTTAACATAAACGAAACACACTGCCATCCCAGTAATTACAAAACAACTTGAAATTTGATTAGGAAAAAGATAAAGTCCATATTTTGTAATGTCAACTAAATATTTTACAGATGTTTAGTTAAAAAAATAATTACAGAGCTTGGAAATTGCACATACCAATAAAATAATGGAAAATGTAAATGATTCTTTTCATGCTGTTTAACACTCTTAGCGCCATGTGTATCAATCTGATACATTTTTAGCAATGTCAAAACGGCCATGTGTATAATTTTGATGCACACGTAATGGTCTTAATAAATAAATAAAAAATGTCTGGCCTGGGGTGAAGTTTTACTGATTTAGGCGTAGCGCTAAGAGTGTTAAATAAGGTCTCAGTAAAATAAGTACAACTTAAAATAGAACAGGCTTTAATTTGACATAATCTGTTTTTAACTGTTTGTTTAGAAGTTATAACTACTCAAAATACAGGTACCTCTTTTCATTTGCCAGATTTTAGTTAATTACCAAAGAAAGTTGTATTGAAAAATACAATTATCTTTCTTACCTGTTTAAGCCATTTTTTTCATAAAGAATAAATAACTAATATGTGATGTTATTTTTGCCATCAATCAGAGCTATTAAACTTAAAAAACAGGATTTTTCTTCAGCGCTTATATAATGAAAATTTAAAAATTTTTATAACATTTCAGAGAAACTGTTACTAATTGTGTAAAATAAATTTTATTGAGAACTTTGAAGTAAAGAAATTATTAGAAGGACTGTACTCAATCCAAAATGAAAAAAAATCCATATGAACCAGGCGGCAGTGGTTGAGTACCATCTTTCATGTAGTTTCCAGAACTTTTTCACGATTCAAGACTTCTAATTTAGGATAGAATCTTTTGTAATATTGTAACAAAATTTTGTCTTACGTGAACTATTATTTAACATGGGCTATTGCTTGCCTCGAAAGAAAAATACATAGAATCTATCACCTGGAATTCTATTCTAAAGGATAAACAGAATAGTGTATTATTTTATAAATATGTAGCTAAAGTGTAAAAGAAAGATTTTTTAATGATAATCACTTCAATAAAACACAACAAATTCAAACAAGATATACTAGTTTTTTTTTTCTACGTGCACGCTTCCATGAAACCAAACCATTAAAGACATCAAGCACCTTTTACTTGCTAAGTTCTTTCATGTTGCAAGATTACACTTAAAATGTAAATAGAAAGTAATAAATGCTCGTGGACACTGTTTCATTGTATGCTGTTAACATTTATTCATAGCTATTCACCATAGTAGCCAGCGATGCTTAAAATTCGCATTAAAAATATGATTCTCTAGTTACTATTCACTTTTTGGTTTTCAAGAGATTATTCATTTAATCCAAGTAATGTCATTTCTGTTATTTTGTAAATTACATTATTGAAGGTGGAATACCTTTTGGTTTTCAAAAATTCAGAGATGTTTTAATCGTCTTCTTTTTTTCTTACTGTGTTATTAAAATTCATTATTGACAAAATATTATTGCCATAATTAAACAAAAAAAATTGTTTATTAATTCAAATGTCACAATTCTGTGATTGGTTGAATGATAAATTTTTTCTAAAACTAATTTTTAATAGGTTATGCAAGAAAAAGTTGGAAGGGTGTTGCTAGCCCTTCTTCTTGACAGAGAGGCGGTGATGCTACCTCTATAATCCTTAAAATAGGGTTTTTCGACTTCATCCGTACATTCAAATACATTTTATTAAATAAGTAAGAGTGATGTCTTATGAAAGATTGTGTTTAAGAGTCCTGAATAAAAATGCAATCATATGCGCAAAACTGGGCTGTTATGACGCGAATTTTTGTTTTTATTAATTATTTTAATGAAGTATAATTGTTATCTCGTGTATTGTTTTTAATTTGGGGGTTCCAGTGGTCATTTGTTTGAACAAGTAGCTTTTACCTGTGTTATGACTATTAACAGTACACACAGTGCTAGTGTTTCCAAAAAAATATTCGCCTATCCATTTCTCCATGTCGTGCTTATGTTCACATCGAATGATTATTGCATAATACTATATGAGTTTTCTTTTTGTGTTTTTAACCTTTTTACCGATGTGCACTCAATACAGTTTTTATTGTTCTTAGATGATAGGAGAACATTTTTCATTTGTATTCTTCAATTATGTAATTTTCACCTACTCTAACAAATACAGTTACTTTATATTAGCAATTTACTTACAGTTTATTGTAGCAAAAGTTTATTTAATTATTTATTCTAGAAATTTAACCTTTTATAAGTATTTTTTGTGTTTACTTTTTACATAAATATGAAATATTCTGTTGCTGTTATTAATCTACTGTTGTAGATTAAATTGCTATTACCATCTTACCTTTTACTGTTGCTTTGTTGTATTTGAATAAAAAAAAAAACAAATAAGTGGTTATAAACTGTATTAAGTGCATGCTAAGTTATTGATTTTATATTTTTTATGACCTGGAGATTTCAGTTGATTAAATCTCTCCCATAGATTACAATTACTATAGTTCATTTCTTGAAAAAACCATTTTCCTTCATTGCTGTTTATAGAGTTTGATATGTTTTAATGTCATGCATGTTTCTTGTAATATTGTTAAATCAGTTTCTAAGTATTTAGTGGGGAGATTCTGTACAATTACTCAGTCATATCCACTTTAGTATTTTAGATATAATTTAATAGTAGTATTATTTTCAGAACTTCTAATTTTGCTCATTACATTGGTTACATGGTATTATTTTGACCTAGCATTTGTGCTGTAACTCAAAGGCAGTAATATTATAATTGTTATAGAACATTCTGCTTGCTGGCCTCTGTGGCGTGAGTGGTAGCGTCTCGGCCTTTCATCCGTAGGTCTTGGGTTCGAATTCTGATCAAGCATGGCATTTTTACACACGCTACAATTCATTCACCTCATCCTCTGAAGCAATACCTAATGGTGGTCTCGGAGGTTAAACAAAAAAAGAACATTCTGTTTTTGAACAAGATATACAGAATAATGCATTAGAAAGTACAATTTTTCAAATTACACGATGCACATTTTGCCCATTCTCTTCATAGACTTGCTGAAACAAATTGTTAAAAATGTTTTGCTGCCAGATATTCTCAATAAATGATCACTGTTTTGGTAAATTTGGCTACTTTAAATACATAAATACTAGTTGTCTTATAATAAAACGTACTAAGGGAGGCCCTGGCACCAGTAATATCCATGAAACGTACTATTCATTACTATTAATCTTAACAGTTGTTTATTTAAGTTTGTTTGTTTTCTTTGATTTGTTGACTTTTTTATGAAGAAAGTAAAGTAATAAAGTTTTAAATTTATGGATTGGAAAGGGTTAAAAATACTCAACATTTATTCTCATAGGATTGAAATTTTTTTTAAGTTTGATTTTTATTTCATTGTCTTGCTTTGAATGTTATACTATAAGGTTTTGTAATTGAGTGTGACATTAATGAATTCTCCAAGGTATTAAGAACAAATACTAAGTAATAATTAGCAATTAACAACTGTTGATAATAAACAAACGATTCTTTTTGCAATGGGTTGTAGAACCTGAATTGAGTTAAACAAGTTAGTTCATATAGTAGGGGTTTTACTTCTGTTTTATCAGTTCATGCTGGACTTCTTGACCAGTCATTGCATGAAAATATGGAGTTGATTTTTGTATTTTTTATGAATATGAAAGTTTTTAAAAGTATTGAAGTTTTATCATATACAGTATAGCTTGTTATTACTTATACATTCTTTGTTTCTGTATTTGCTAAGGCTTTATTCTGGCAACAAATTATTTACCACTCAGTTCTTACTTTCATACATAAAAGGCATTCAGTTAATTAAATACATAATTTAAGTAAAGTTCTGTTGATTATTGAACAATTTATCCAGTAACAAAAGCAGACCATATACTGTATTGACTTCATCACTCTGAATATTTCATTAACTACATCGTGTTAAAAAAGTATTTTCTTTTGTAATTATTAGGATATTTTATTCTTTAGCATAAATAAAACTGATTTTATTTTGTGTACACTGTATTTGATTTCAGTTTAATTTTAAAGGTTTTTTTATTGTATCTATTTTGATATGTCTAATTTATTCATTCAGTCCCATCAACTAAAAATTCATGAGGTCTCCTAATTTTACAGTTATGACCTACTAAGTACAAACATATAAGTTTTTTTTTAATTTGGCATTTGTAATTTCTAATATTTCAAATGAGATTGGAATTTATAGAAAGACATTTATTAGTTTTTCTATTTTTGCACGTTTTCATATATATTCTTCAAATTAATTAATTTCCACCTACTCTCTATACTTGCAAATTCAGGCTTTCTGTTAGCAATCTACTTCCAGACAGATTATTATAGTAAAAGTCAATTTTATTATTCCTTTAACATTTATTTATTTTTTGTGTTTGTATATAAATAAATAATGTTACATTATGTTTTGCATGAATTGCTTTTAATGAATTGAGATAAAATATACATATTACCTTTCATTTTAGTGTCAGTATTGTTTTAACTTAAATTAATTGTGAAATTAATTAATAAGTAAAGATATATTTAAAATATAAATATAAATGACTTTTGGGGTTTGTTAATATTTTTCAGCTGTTTAATGTTTATTTTTAATATATCTTTCACAAACAATATTAATTATCTCATTTATTATATTTTGTTTTTTATATTTATGAAGCTCACCTTTACATATTTAAGGTTAAGTTATATATTAATGTAAGGTTGGATTTACTTTGTAACTTAATTAAGCTAAATTCCTTGCCAAAGGTTTAAATTTCTTTATGAAATAAATAAACTAACCTAAAATTAACAATCCTTTTTGTTATAATTAATTCATAATTAATAAACCCCCTGTTCATTTTGAATATATCACAACTGAAAAATTTTGTATTATGTTAGTGAGAAGTTAAGTACTAGAGCAGTAGTTCACAAACTTTTTTTTTACGTATACTTACGTGAATTACAGATCAGTAGAGTGTGCCACTGAGGTATTAAATATGTCATTAAGGTAACAACAGTTATAACTCTGAATGGTAAAGCAATAAAAAATTATAATTATTTTTGAAAGTAACCATTTATTTTGAAAATAATCATTTATTACAATTTTTTTTGTGATTAATTCACGATATAAGGTTTGAAGCTTGTGCATGGGAATATGAACCAAAAGTTTTGTTGTGTATAAAAAAAGACGTCTGACTGGGACTCGAACCTGGTAAAAATAAAAAATTTGTGTAAAAGTTTTTTAATCATTTGTTACAAAAACATTTATTTACTTTATAAAGAAATGTTACATTATACAGTTATTAACATTACTGATAACAATATTCTTGAAGACTAAAAATTCATTGAGGAGGGTGGTACTCTGTATTTGAAAAAGTAAAGAGATGTCTTTTGTTTAGCTGAACCTAATAATAAGTGGAGATTTGGTTCAAGTTCCAGTATTACAAAATTTAACTTTTACCGTCCCAACAGCAGAAAATCTAGTTTCTCAAAGATATGTGTTAGAAAATAGAATTAAAAATAGTGGTTTTCTCAACAGTGATGGATATTTATTTTTAAACTTTTGCCAAAATTCTCATAACTCTGATTTAGTAAATTCCATTTTTAAGCCTCAATCACAAAATAATTCCATCAAAGATTTTGTTTTGTTACTAGTTAGGATTCCAGGAATAATATCCAGTATGAAAAGGGTTTCTAATCATAGGAATTCAAAGTATTTTTTGAAATATTTCCATAACTTGGAAATTTCAAAAGTTTCAGTAAGGATTATGCAATGGAATTTTATATTATTTGATGAGATTATCCTTTTTATTTCAATTTTGTGTACTGTCACAAATTTTTCCAGATTTGGAAAATGCAGGAGGTTTTCATTTGAAACCCTGTTATTCATTATTTGACATTTTTTTTGATAAATTCCTTTATTTTGTCTACTGAAAATTGATCGTTGTTTCACCTTACAAATTTGAATTTAAGTCTTGAAACAATTGAAAATATCTGTTAAGTAGACTAGTGTTAGTCAACAGCTCATCTACCCACCGGGTTGGTCTAGTGGTGAACGCGTCTTCCCAAATCAGCTGGTTTGGAAAGTTGAGAGTTACAGCTTTCAAGTCCTAGTAAAGCCAGCTATTTTTACACGGACTTGAATACTAGATCGTGGATACCGGTGTTCTTTGGTGGTTGGGGTTCAATTAACCACACATCTCAGGAATGGTCAAACTGAGACGGTACAGGACTACACTTCATTTACACTCATACATATCATCCTCATTCATCCCCTGAAGTATTATCTAAACGGTAGTTACCGGAGGCTACAACAGGAAAAAGAAAGAAAAGTCAACAGCTCATCTGTCAATCAATCATACAATTCAAAGTCTGTATCCATTAGGAACATCTGCATCTCTGAATGTAGCTAAAATTACTTGCTTTACATTGTTTTTTGAACTTAGTTTCTTCCATATGCACTCATTGAATTGTACAGCAAAAAAAATTACTATTTTTTACTTGAGTTATTATGTTTTCTTTTATGTTTAATGCAATGCTTTCAGTTTAGTTTAGTGCACGGTGGTACTGTATGTAGTTGTTTAGTGGACAATTCACCTAACATTCAAGTTACCATATCTTTTGCAGCAGGTAACAACAGCTTTTCACCAGTTGTTAGAAAGATGTGCCTCAACTGCTCTTTGAGTACTGCCTGTAAAAAGACGACATAATTTTCTTTGTGCATTTTATCTCTGACAATTTTTGAACAAAGTAATTTTTGTTTCTAATGTTGAATGTTTAGTGGTAAGGGGTAGTGTTTCAATATTGAAGGTTTCATACTTTGGTCAGAAAGCAGATTTTGAATCTGTTTTAAGAAAGCTGATTCATTTTATACATCCGTCACAGTAAATACAATATTAATGTCCCCAGGATCATATTTTCTTATAAATATTCATATTTTAATAGGAGAATGATCTTGCCTTACTGCAAATTCTGATTCTGAAGTAGAGCTCATTGATACAAGTTTTTTGTCTGGTGTTGTTTTGTTTGTCATTGCTCTATTAAGCCCCTTTTCTATATTGATTTATATTTTATCAACTTTAACTAATTATGTTAATTAAATTAAACCAAATTAATTCAAGCAAAGCACATAAATAAGAAAGTATATAAGAAAAAAGGTGCTTTCAAGATACGTATGCCAACACCAGGACTTCTAGGACACTAGTTTTATCAAATGAAAAAGTAACACAATTACAATATTTTCAAATCAGAGAGTTTGTAAAACAATGGAAGCAGCTACATCCGTCCATGTGTAGGATTGTCATGATCAATTCACTTAACTGCTGGAGGAAAGTATGGTAATCCTTTTATAATAGCCATTAAGATTTTTTTTTTATATGTGCAACATGATGCATGTTGGACAGACATATGCACTGTGGTATGTAAGAACTGTCAGTGTTTGTTCTTGCTGTTCGAACAGCTGATATTCTTATTGTTGCTATTCATAAATAATTAACTCAATTTAAGGGGAAAATAAGTACAATGATGAAATACTTTTGTATTATAATACATCAAAAAAGGTTTGAGCACCCCTGATCCATTTTATTAATAATAAGTAAATACTACTGCTAATAATATCTCTTGTACTAATAATTTTGTATTACAGTATAAAATTCTGTATTTTTGTATTGTGCCTAGTTGTGTATCACCTTGTTAAATTCACTGGTAGTACACAGAAATCTGTGCAGTACCAGTGATTTTGATTAATGTATGTTAAAACATTTTTCACAAGATAAAAACTGAAATTGCAAAAATATCACTGATAAATATAATTTTTGTTTCCTAACATGTGATGCATTATTTTAATCTGTTTTTTAATGCTGAAAACGAATATGAACTCAGAATCTTTCTATCGCCCACCATTTTTGAAAAACTTAAAATTTTTATTAAAGAATTTTTTTTCATTTTCAACATATTTTTCAACCTTTTAAACTCCTGAATTTTATTTTGTTAGCTCATTTTTTATGTTTAACTTTGTTAACATCATTTGTAAGTTATAAATTTATTTTTATTTATAAAAATTGTCATGTGTACTAGACAAACAATTAAATCATGTCATAATTACATATTATGACATATGTACCTATGGTTTGGCGTGAACCAAAGGATCATGTAGCAGATTGTTACTTTTGTTTAACAAGTGTGTTTTGAATTTCTAAAAAATCTAAACATACTGTAAAATATCCTTCATTGCAATCTGCAATCAGGTCTGTACCTCATGAAATTGAATAATTTCAGCCACCTGTGAATGTATGTTTCGAAAGCAGCGATGAAGAAACAGGCACTACTGAAGAAGACAGTAATGATTTTGATTTTGAATTATCTTCCAATAAGCCACATCTTATATCACAAAGTGAATTAAATGACTTGGTTAGGAATTTAAATTTATCAAAAAATGAAGCTGAACCGTTAGGTTCAAGACTGCAAGTTTGGAATTTACTTCAAATAATTCGGAAATTTTGGGCTTTTGAAGCCGACAAAAAGAACTTTCTCAGTACTTTATTGATGAAAATAATTTGGTTTATTGTACAAATATTGATGAGGTTATTTTGCACCTAGGACAAGTTCATAAAATTGTGGACTGGCACCTTTTCATAGATTCGTCCAAGTATAGTTTAAAAGTGGTTCTAGTACATAACGGTAACAAATATCCTTCGATACCAATCGCTTATGGTATTAATTTGAAAGAGACATATGATGTAATGAAAGACATTCTTGAAAAAATAAATTATAAAAACATAGCTGAAACATATGTGGTGATTTGAAAGTTATAGCTATTTTGGTAGGTATTTTTGTAGGCTGTACTAAGTATATGTGTTTGCAAATGGGACAGCCGAGCTAGGGATAAACAGTATGTTACCAAAGAATGGAAGAAGTGAGACAATTTAACTCCAAATGCGAAAAATATTATTCATGAGCACTTAGTTGAACCCAAAAAAATATGTTTACCCCCTCTCAATATCAAGCTAGGACCAATGAAAAATTTTGTAAAAGCAATGAAGGAGAGTCCCGGATTTTTGTACAACAGGCAGAAATTTCCAAATGTAAGTGAAGGAAAAATTAAAGAAGGAATATTTGTTGGTCCTCAAATAATAGAGTTGGTCAAAGATGATGTATTTAACTCGATGTTAAATAATGTAGAAAGTGAAGCTTGGGCTTCATTTAAAGGCGTTTGTAAAAATGTTTCTCAGCAAACAAAAATCCGACAACTACCACGATATTGTTAATCAACTTCCTATTTCATACAGAGCAATGGGATGTAATATGTCTTCGTAAATACATCTCCTCCACTCACATCTGGATTTTTTCCCGGACACCCTTGGAGATGTAAATGACGAACCATGGTGAACGTTTCTACCAAGACATTTTGGTGATGGAAAGCCGCTATAAAGGCAAGTGGAATACTAACAGTGCTAGCCAATTACTGTTGAACATTAATTTGGGATGTGCCTGAGACTATTTATAAAATAAAAGCATCGGCAAAATCATTCTAACCCAGATATGGCCGTACAAAATGATAAATTTTACAGATTTTAACTATATTTTTCCGTAATTCTTTTTGAAGCATTATTTATTTAAAACTAAGGGTGATAGAAAAATTGTATTTACAGATCTGTAATGCACACAAAAAAGCAATTCAAGAAATAGTATCACACTGAGAGAAACATTAAAAATGTTTTTTTCTCTATCAGTGTATTCAGTGTTGCATACACTTTTTAATATAACAATATATGTTAAGATTTTTTCTTTAACCTGGAAATTATTATCCATTTTGACATTTTAAATCCATTTCTTAATATTTGTTCACTAATGTTAAAATCTCACTTTCATTGTTAGTTTTCAAGTTGTCTTATGTCTGAAAAGAAAAAAAAAACATTTATGGTAATAAATTTCATTAAACATGTTTACTATGTTCAGGCAGCAGTGCTGTCTGACACCATGTGATGTTAAATATTAGTTTTACTTTCTTTTCAACATAATTGTTTCTATTTTATTTAACATGTGGTTGTATTCATTAATTGTTTATCAAATGCATAACACAACCATATGATACGGCCTAGTCGCCAAGCTTGTTGGATTCACTTATAGTATATTATTGTAAGATAATTGTTAAATTATGGCGGGCAATATGTTGAGACACAGTTCCATATCATTCACTCCTCTCCTGATGATTCACTCGGCTTCGTATGCTTCACCCAGCTCCTGACGATTCACTCGGCTCCATCTACTCTGTATAAGTTGGCTCCGCACTAGAATCTGGCAGTCTAGTCTAGTCTCAATCTGTCATTTGAAGACTCATTTTCTTCAGTCAAAATTTACCCATCATATAGTAGACATGTATATATTCATTAAATTATATATATTTTTCAACAATGTAATACAAATTTAATTAAATCATGAATATGTTAATATACAATTGTTAATTCGAATCGGTATTTGTTTTATTTAAATCCACTTAACATAAACGAAACACACTGCCATCCCAGTAATTACAAAACAACTTGAAATTTGATTAGGAAAAAGATAAAGTCCATATTTTGTAATGTCAACTAAATATTTTACAGATGTTTAGTTAAAAAAATAATTACAGAGCTTGGAAATTGCACATACCAATAAAATAATGGAAAATGTAAATGATTCTTTTCATGCTGTTTAACACTCTTAGCGCCATGTGTATCAATCTGATACATTTTTAGCAATGTCAAAACGGCCATGTGTATAATTTTGATGCACACGTAATGGTCTTAATAAATAAATAAAAAATGTCTGGCCTGGGGTGAAGTTTTACTGATTTAGGCGTAGCGCTAAGAGTGTTAAATAAGGTCTCAGTAAAATAAGTACAACTTAAAATAGAACAGGCTTTAATTTGACATAATCTGTTTTTAACTGTTTGTTTAGAAGTTATAACTACTCAAAATACAGGTACCTCTTTTCATTTGCCAGATTTTAGTTAATTACCAAAGAAAGTTGTATTGAAAAATACAATTATCTTTCTTACCTGTTTAAGCCATTTTTTTCATAAAGAATAAATAACTAATATGTGATGTTATTTTTGCCATCAATCAGAGCTATTAAACTTAAAAAACAGGATTTTTCTTCAGCGCTTATATAATGAAAATTTAAAAATTTTTATAACATTTCAGAGAAACTGTTACTAATTGTGTAAAATAAATTTTATTGAGAACTTTGAAGTAAAGAAATTATTAGAAGGACTGTACTCAATCCAAAATGAAAAAAAATCCATATGAACCAGGCGGCAGTGGTTGAGTACCATCTTTCATGTAGTTTCCAGAACTTTTTCACGATTCAAGACTTCTAATTTAGGATAGAATCTTTTGTAATATTGTAACAAAATTTTGTCTTACGTGAACTATTATTTAACATGGGCTATTGCTTGCCTCGAAAGAAAAATACATAGAATCTATCACCTGGAATTCTATTCTAAAGGATAAACAGAATAGTGTATTATTTTATAAATATGTAGCTAAAGTGTAAAAGAAAGATTTTTTAATGATAATCACTTCAATAAAACACAACAAATTCAAACAAGATATACTAGTTTTTTTTTTCTACGTGCACGCTTCCATGAAACCAAACCATTAAAGACATCAAGCACCTTTTACTTGCTAAGTTCTTTCATGTTGCAAGATTACACTTAAAATGTAAATAGAAAGTAATAAATGCTCGTGGACACTGTTTCATTGTATGCTGTTAACATTTATTCATAGCTATTCACCATAGTAGCCAGCGATGCTTAAAATTCGCATTAAAAATATGATTCTCTAGTTACTATTCACTTTTTGGTTTTCAAGAGATTATTCATTTAATCCAAGTAATGTCATTTCTGTTATTTTGTAAATTACATTATTGAAGGTGGAATACCTTTTGGTTTTCAAAAATTCAGAGATGTTTTAATCGTCTTCTTTTTTTCTTACTGTGTTATTAAAATTCATTATTGACAAAATATTATTGCCATAATTAAACAAAAAAAATTGTTTATTAATTCAAATGTCACAATTCTGTGATTGGTTGAATGATAAATTTTTTCTAAAACTAATTTTTAATAGGTTATGCAAGAAAAAGTTGGAAGGGTGTTGCTAGCCCTTCTTCTTGACAGAGAGGCGGTGATGCTACCTCTATAATCCTTAAAATAGGGTTTTTCGACTTCATCCGTACATTCAAATACATTTTATTAAATAAGTAAGAGTGATGTCTTATGAAAGATTGTGTTTAAGAGTCCTGAATAAAAATGCAATCATATGCGCAAAACTGGGCTGTTATGACGCGAATTTTTGTTTTTATTAATTATTTTAATGAAGTATAATTGTTATCTCGTGTATTGTTTTTAATTTGGGGGTTCCAGTGGTCATTTGTTTGAACAAGTAGCTTTTACCTGTGTTATGACTATTAACAGTACACACAGTGCTAGTGTTTCCAAAAAAATATTCGCCTATCCATTTCTCCATGTCGTGCTTATGTTCACATCGAATGATTATTGCATAATACTATATGAGTTTTCTTTTTGTGTTTTTAACCTTTTTACCGATGTGCACTCAATACAGTTTTTATTGTTCTTAGATGATAGGAGAACATTTTTCATTTGTATTCTTCAATTATGTAATTTTCACCTACTCTAACAAATACAGTTACTTTATATTAGCAATTTACTTACAGTTTATTGTAGCAAAAGTTTATTTAATTATTTATTCTAGAAATTTAACCTTTTATAAGTATTTTTTGTGTTTACTTTTTACATAAATATGAAATATTCTGTTGCTGTTATTAATCTACTGTTGTAGATTAAATTGCTATTACCATCTTACCTTTTACTGTTGCTTTGTTGTATTTGAATAAAAAAAAAAACAAATAAGTGGTTATAAACTGTATTAAGTGCATGCTAAGTTATTGATTTTATATTTTTTATGACCTGGAGATTTCAGTTGATTAAATCTCTCCCATAGATTACAATTACTATAGTTCATTTCTTGAAAAAACCATTTTCCTTCATTGCTGTTTATAGAGTTTGATATGTTTTAATGTCATGCATGTTTCTTGTAATATTGTTAAATCAGTTTCTAAGTATTTAGTGGGGAGATTCTGTACAATTACTCAGTCATATCCACTTTAGTATTTTAGATATAATTTAATAGTAGTATTATTTTCAGAACTTCTAATTTTGCTCATTACATTGGTTACATGGTATTATTTTGACCTAGCATTTGTGCTGTAACTCAAAGGCAGTAATATTATAATTGTTATAGAACATTCTGCTTGCTGGCCTCTGTGGCGTGAGTGGTAGCGTCTCGGCCTTTCATCCGTGGGTCTTGGGTTCGAATTCTGATCAAGCATGGCATTTTTACACACGCTACAATTCATTCACCTCATCCTCTGAAGCAATACCTAATGGTGGTCTCGGAGGTTAAACAAAAAAAGAACATTCTGTTTTTGAACAAGATATACAGAATAATGCATTAGAAAGTACAATTTTTCAAATTACACGATGCACATTTTGCCCATTCTCTTCATAGACTTGCTGAAACAAATTGTTAAAAATGTTTTGCTGCCAGATATTCTCAATAAATGATCACTGTTTTGGTAAATTTGGCTACTTTAAATACATAAATACTAGTTGTCTTATAATAAAACGTACTAAGGGAGGCCCTGGCACCAGTAATATCCATGAAACGTACTATTCATTACTATTAATCTTAACAGTTGTTTATTTAAGTTTGTTTGTTTTCTTTGATTTGTTGACTTTTTTATGAAGAAAGTAAAGTAATAAAGTTTTAAATTTATGGATTGGAAAGGGTTAAAAATACTCAACATTTATTCTCATAGGATTGAAATTTTTTTTAAGTTTGATTTTTATTTCATTGTCTTGCTTTGAATGTTATACTATAAGGTTTTGTAATTGAGTGTGACATTAATGAATTCTCCAAGGTATTAAGAACAAATACTAAGTAATAATTAGCAATTAACAACTGTTGATAATAAACAAACGATTCTTTTTGCAATGGGTTGTAGAACCTGAATTGAGTTAAACAAGTTAGTTCATATAGTAGGGGTTTTACTTCTGTTTTATCAGTTCATGCTGGACTTCTTGACCAGTCATTGCATGAAAATATGGAGTTGATTTTTGTATTTTTTATGAATATGAAAGTTTTTAAAAGTATTGAAGTTTTATCATATACAGTATAGCTTGTTATTACTTATACATTCTTTGTTTCTGTATTTGCTAAGGCTTTATTCTGGCAACAAATTATTTACCACTCAGTTCTTACTTTCATACATAAAAGGCATTCAGTTAATTAAATACATAATTTAAGTAAAGTTCTGTTGATTATTGAACAATTTATCCAGTAACAAAAGCAGACCATATACTGTATTGACTTCATCACTCTGAATATTTCATTAACTACATCGTGTTAAAAAAGTATTTTCTTTTGTAATTATTAGGATATTTTATTCTTTAGCATAAATAAAACTGATTTTATTTTGTGTACACTGTATTTGATTTCAGTTTAATTTTAAAGGTTTTTTTATTGTATCTATTTTGATATGTCTAATTTATTCATTCAGTCCCATCAACTAAAAATTCATGAGGTCTCCTAATTTTACAGTTATGACCTACTAAGTACAAACATATAAGTTTTTTTTTAATTTGGCATTTGTAATTTCTAATATTTCAAATGAGATTGGAATTTATAGAAAGACATTTATTAGTTTTTCTATTTTTGCACGTTTTCATATATATTCTTCAAATTAATTAATTTCCACCTACTCTCTATACTTGCAAATTCAGGCTTTCTGTTAGCAATCTACTTCCAGACAGATTATTATAGTAAAAGTCAATTTTATTATTCCTTTAACATTTATTTATTTTTTGTGTTTGTATATAAATAAATAATGTTACATTATGTTTTGCATGAATTGCTTTTAATGAATTGAGATAAAATATACATATTACCTTTCATTTTAGTGTCAGTATTGTTTTAACTTAAATTAATTGTGAAATTAATTAATAAGTAAAGATATATTTAAAATATAAATATAAATGACTTTTGGGGTTTGTTAATATTTTTCAGCTGTTTAATGTTTATTTTTAATATATCTTTCACAAACAATATTAATTATCTCATTTATTATATTTTGTTTTTTATATTTATGAAGCTCACCTTTACATATTTAAGGTTAAGTTATATATTAATGTAAGGTTGGATTTACTTTGTAACTTAATTAAGCTAAATTCCTTGCCAAAGGTTTAAATTTCTTTATGAAATAAATAAACTAACCTAAAATTAACAATCCTTTTTGTTATAATTAATTCATAATTAATAAACCCCCTGTTCATTTTGAATATATCACAACTGAAAAATTTTGTATTATGTTAGTGAGAAGTTAAGTACTAGAGCAGTAGTTCACAAACTTTTTTTTTACGTATACTTACGTGAATTACAGATCAGTAGAGTGTGCCACTGAGGTATTAAATATGTCATTAAGGTAACAACAGTTATAACTCTGAATGGTAAAGCAATAAAAAATTATAATTATTTTTGAAAGTAACCATTTATTTTGAAAATAATCATTTATTACAATTTTTTTTGTGATTAATTCACGATATAAGGTTTGAAGCTTGTGCATGGGAATATGAACCAAAAGTTTTGTTGTGTATAAAAAAAGACGTCTGACTGGGACTCGAACCTGGTAAAAATAAAAAATTTGTGTAAAAGTTTTTTAATCATTTGTTACAAAAACATTTATTTACTTTATAAAGAAATGTTACATTATACAGTTATTAACATTACTGATAACAATATTCTTGAAGACTAAAAATTCATTGAGGAGGGTGGTACTCTGTATTTGAAAAAGTAAAGAGATGTCTTTTGTTTAGCTGAACCTAATAATAAGTGGAGATTTGGTTCAAGTTCCAGTATTACAAAATTTAACTTTTACCGTCCCAACAGCAGAAAATCTAGTTTCTCAAAGATATGTGTTAGAAAATAGAATTAAAAATAGTGGTTTTCTCAACAGTGATGGATATTTATTTTTAAACTTTTGCCAAAATTCTCATAACTCTGATTTAGTAAATTCCATTTTTAAGCCTCAATCACAAAATAATTCCATCAAAGATTTTGTTTTGTTACTAGTTAGGATTCCAGGAATAATATCCAGTATGAAAAGGGTTTCTAATCATAGGAATTCAAAGTATTTTTTGAAATATTTCCATAACTTGGAAATTTCAAAAGTTTCAGTAAGGATTATGCAATGGAATTTTATATTATTTGATGAGATTATCCTTTTTATTTCAATTTTGTGTACTGTCACAAATTTTTCCAGATTTGGAAAATGCAGGAGGTTTTCATTTGAAACCCTGTTATTCATTATTTGACATTTTTTTTGATAAATTCCTTTATTTTGTCTACTGAAAATTGATCGTTGTTTCACCTTACAAATTTGAATTTAAGTCTTGAAACAATTGAAAATATCTGTTAAGTAGACTAGTGTTAGTCAACAGCTCATCTACCCACCGGGTTGGTCTAGTGGTGAACGCGTCTTCCCAAATCAGCTGGTTTGGAAAGTTGAGAGTTACAGCTTTCAAGTCCTAGTAAAGCCAGCTATTTTTACACGGACTTGAATACTAGATCGTGGATACCGGTGTTCTTTGGTGGTTGGGGTTCAATTAACCACACATCTCAGGAATGGTCAAACTGAGACGGTACAGGACTACACTTCATTTACACTCATACATATCATCCTCATTCATCCCCTGAAGTATTATCTAAACGGTAGTTACCGGAGGCTACAACAGGAAAAAGAAAGAAAAGTCAACAGCTCATCTGTCAATCAATCATACAATTCAAAGTCTGTATCCATTAGGAACATCTGCATCTCTGAATGTAGCTAAAATTACTTGCTTTACATTGTTTTTTGAACTTAGTTTCTTCCATATGCACTCATTGAATTGTACAGCAAAAAAAATTACTATTTTTTACTTGAGTTATTATGTTTTCTTTTATGTTTAATGCAATGCTTTCAGTTTAGTTTAGTGCACGGTGGTACTGTATGTAGTTGTTTAGTGGACAATTCACCTAACATTCAAGTTACCATATCTTTTGCAGCAGGTAACAACAGCTTTTCACCAGTTGTTAGAAAGATGTGCCTCAACTGCTCTTTGAGTACTGCCTGTAAAAAGACGACATAATTTTCTTTGTGCATTTTATCTCTGACAATTTTTGAACAAAGTAATTTTTGTTTCTAATGTTGAATGTTTAGTGGTAAGGGGTAGTGTTTCAATATTGAAGGTTTCATACTTTGGTCAGAAAGCAGATTTTGAATCTGTTTTAAGAAAGCTGATTCATTTTATACATCCGTCACAGTAAATACAATATTAATGTCCCCAGGATCATATTTTCTTATAAATATTCATATTTTAATAGGAGAATGATCTTGCCTTACTGCAAATTCTGATTCTGAAGTAGAGCTCATTGATACAAGTTTTTTGTCTGGTGTTGTTTTGTTTGTCATTGCTCTATTAAGCCCCTTTTCTATATTGATTTATATTTTATCAACTTTAACTAATTATGTTAATTAAATTAAACCAAATTAATTCAAGCAAAGCACATAAATAAGAAAGTATATAAGAAAAAAGGTGCTTTCAAGATACGTATGCCAACACCAGGACTTCTAGGACACTAGTTTTATCAAATGAAAAAGTAACACAATTACAATATTTTCAAATCAGAGAGTTTGTAAAACAATGGAAGCAGCTACATCCGTCCATGTGTAGGATTGTCATGATCAATTCACTTAACTGCTGGAGGAAAGTATGGTAATCCTTTTATAATAGCCATTAAGATTTTTTTTTTATATGTGCAACATGATGCATGTTGGACAGACATATGCACTGTGGTATGTAAGAACTGTCAGTGTTTGTTCTTGCTGTTCGAACAGCTGATATTCTTATTGTTGCTATTCATAAATAATTAACTCAATTTAAGGGGAAAATAAGTACAATGATGAAATACTTTTGTATTATAATACATCAAAAAAGGTTTGAGCACCCCTGATCCATTTTATTAATAATAAGTAAATACTACTGCTAATAATATCTCTTGTACTAATAATTTTGTATTACAGTATAAAATTCTGTATTTTTGTATTGTGCCTAGTTGTGTATCACCTTGTTAAATTCACTGGTAGTACACAGAAATCTGTGCAGTACCAGTGATTTTGATTAATGTATGTTAAAACATTTTTCACAAGATAAAAACTGAAATTGCAAAAATATCACTGATAAATATAATTTTTGTTTCCTAACATGTGATGCATTATTTTAATCTGTTTTTTAATGCTGAAAACGAATATGAACTCAGAATCTTTCTATCGCCCACCATTTTTGAAAAACTTAAAATTTTTATTAAAGAATTTTTTTTCATTTTCAACATATTTTTCAACCTTTTAAACTCCTGAATTTTATTTTGTTAGCTCATTTTTTATGTTTAACTTTGTTAACATCATTTGTAAGTTATAAATTTATTTTTATTTATAAAAATTGTCATGTGTACTAGACAAACAATTAAATCATGTCATAATTACATATTATGACATATGTACCTATGGTTTGGCGTGAACCAAAGGATCATGTAGCAGATTGTTACTTTTGTTTAACAAGTGTGTTTTGAATTTCTAAAAAATCTAAACATACTGTAAAATATCCTTCATTGCAATCTGCAATCAGGTCTGTACCTCATGAAATTGAATAATTTCAGCCACCTGTGAATGTATGTTTCGAAAGCAGCGATGAAGAAACAGGCACTACTGAAGAAGACAGTAATGATTTTGATTTTGAATTATCTTCCAATAAGCCACATCTTATATCACAAAGTGAATTAAATGACTTGGTTAGGAATTTAAATTTATCAAAAAATGAAGCTGAACCGTTAGGTTCAAGACTGCAAGTTTGGAATTTACTTCAAATAATTCGGAAATTTTGGGCTTTTGAAGCCGACAAAAAGAACTTTCTCAGTACTTTATTGATGAAAATAATTTGGTTTATTGTACAAATATTGATGAGGTTATTTTGCACCTAGGACAAGTTCATAAAATTGTGGACTGGCACCTTTTCATAGATTCGTCCAAGTATAGTTTAAAAGTGGTTCTAGTACATAACGGTAACAAATATCCTTCGATACCAATCGCTTATGGTATTAATTTGAAAGAGACATATGATGTAATGAAAGACATTCTTGAAAAAATAAATTATAAAAACATAGCTGAAACATATGTGGTGATTTGAAAGTTATAGCTATTTTGGTAGGTATTTTTGTAGGCTGTACTAAGTATATGTGTTTGCAAATGGGACAGCCGAGCTAGGGATAAACAGTATGTTACCAAAGAATGGAAGAAGTGAGACAATTTAACTCCAAATGCGAAAAATATTATTCATGAGCACTTAGTTGAACCCAAAAAAATATGTTTACCCCCTCTCAATATCAAGCTAGGACCAATGAAAAATTTTGTAAAAGCAATGAAGGAGAGTCCCGGATTTTTGTACAACAGGCAGAAATTTCCAAATGTAAGTGAAGGAAAAATTAAAGAAGGAATATTTGTTGGTCCTCAAATAATAGAGTTGGTCAAAGATGATGTATTTAACTCGATGTTAAATAATGTAGAAAGTGAAGCTTGGGCTTCATTTAAAGGCGTTTGTAAAAATGTTTCTCAGCAAACAAAAATCCGACAACTACCACGATATTGTTAATCAACTTCCTATTTCATACAGAGCAATGGGATGTAATATGTCTTCGTAAATACATCTCCTCCACTCACATCTGGATTTTTTCCCGGACACCCTTGGAGATGTAAATGACGAACCATGGTGAACGTTTCTACCAAGACATTTTGGTGATGGAAAGCCGCTATAAAGGCAAGTGGAATACTAACAGTGCTAGCCAATTACTGTTGAACATTAATTTGGGATGTGCCTGAGACTATTTATAAAATAAAAGCATCGGCAAAATCATTCTAACCCAGATATGGCCGTACAAAATGATAAATTTTACAGATTTTAACTATATTTTTCCGTAATTCTTTTTGAAGCATTATTTATTTAAAACTAAGGGTGATAGAAAAATTGTATTTACAGATCTGTAATGCACACAAAAAAGCAATTCAAGAAATAGTATCACACTGAGAGAAACATTAAAAATGTTTTTTTCTCTATCAGTGTATTCAGTGTTGCATACACTTTTTAATATAACAATATATGTTAAGATTTTTTCTTTAACCTGGAAATTATTATCCATTTTGACATTTTAAATCCATTTCTTAATATTTGTTCACTAATGTTAAAATCTCACTTTCATTGTTAGTTTTCAAGTTGTCTTATGTCTGAAAAGAAAAAAAAAACATTTATGGTAATAAATTTCATTAAACATGTTTACTATGTTCAGGCAGCAGTGCTGTCTGACACCATGTGATGTTAAATATTAGTTTTACTTTCTTTTCAACATAATTGTTTCTATTTTATTTAACATGTGGTTGTATTCATTAATTGTTTATCAAATGCATAACACAACCATATGATACGGCCTAGTCGCCAAGCTTGTTGGATTCACTTATAGTATATTATTGTAAGATAATTGTTAAATTATGGCGGGCAATATGTTGAGACACAGTTCCATATCATTCACTCCTCTCCTGATGATTCACTCGGCTTCGTATGCTTCACCCAGCTCCTGACGATTCACTCGGCTCCATCTACTCTGTATAAGTTGGCTCCGCACTAGAATCTGGCAGTCTAGTCTAGTCTCAATCTGTCATTTGAAGACTCATTTTCTTCAGTCAAAATTTACCCATCATATAGTAGACATGTATATATTCATTAAATTATATATATTTTTCAACAATGTAATACAAATTTAATTAAATCATGAATATGTTAATATACAATTGTTAATTCGAATCGGTATTTGTTTTATTTAAATCCACTTAACATAAACGAAACACACTGCCATCCCAGTAATTACAAAACAACTTGAAATTTGATTAGGAAAAAGATAAAGTCCATATTTTGTAATGTCAACTAAATATTTTACAGATGTTTAGTTAAAAAAATAATTACAGAGCTTGGAAATTGCACATACCAATAAAATAATGGAAAATGTAAATGATTCTTTTCATGCTGTTTAACACTCTTAGCGCCATGTGTATCAATCTGATACATTTTTAGCAATGTCAAAACGGCCATGTGTATAATTTTGATGCACACGTAATGGTCTTAATAAATAAATAAAAAATGTCTGGCCTGGGGTGAAGTTTTACTGATTTAGGCGTAGCGCTAAGAGTGTTAAATAAGGTCTCAGTAAAATAAGTACAACTTAAAATAGAACAGGCTTTAATTTGACATAATCTGTTTTTAACTGTTTGTTTAGAAGTTATAACTACTCAAAATACAGGTACCTCTTTTCATTTGCCAGATTTTAGTTAATTACCAAAGAAAGTTGTATTGAAAAATACAATTATCTTTCTTACCTGTTTAAGCCATTTTTTTCATAAAGAATAAATAACTAATATGTGATGTTATTTTTGCCATCAATCAGAGCTATTAAACTTAAAAAACAGGATTTTTCTTCAGCGCTTATATAATGAAAATTTAAAAATTTTTATAACATTTCAGAGAAACTGTTACTAATTGTGTAAAATAAATTTTATTGAGAACTTTGAAGTAAAGAAATTATTAGAAGGACTGTACTCAATCCAAAATGAAAAAAAATCCATATGAACCAGGCGGCAGTGGTTGAGTACCATCTTTCATGTAGTTTCCAGAACTTTTTCACGATTCAAGACTTCTAATTTAGGATAGAATCTTTTGTAATATTGTAACAAAATTTTGTCTTACGTGAACTATTATTTAACATGGGCTATTGCTTGCCTCGAAAGAAAAATACATAGAATCTATCACCTGGAATTCTATTCTAAAGGATAAACAGAATAGTGTATTATTTTATAAATATGTAGCTAAAGTGTAAAAGAAAGATTTTTTAATGATAATCACTTCAATAAAACACAACAAATTCAAACAAGATATACTAGTTTTTTTTTTCTACGTGCACGCTTCCATGAAACCAAACCATTAAAGACATCAAGCACCTTTTACTTGCTAAGTTCTTTCATGTTGCAAGATTACACTTAAAATGTAAATAGAAAGTAATAAATGCTCGTGGACACTGTTTCATTGTATGCTGTTAACATTTATTCATAGCTATTCACCATAGTAGCCAGCGATGCTTAAAATTCGCATTAAAAATATGATTCTCTAGTTACTATTCACTTTTTGGTTTTCAAGAGATTATTCATTTAATCCAAGTAATGTCATTTCTGTTATTTTGTAAATTACATTATTGAAGGTGGAATACCTTTTGGTTTTCAAAAATTCAGAGATGTTTTAATCGTCTTCTTTTTTTCTTACTGTGTTATTAAAATTCATTATTGACAAAATATTATTGCCATAATTAAACAAAAAAAATTGTTTATTAATTCAAATGTCACAATTCTGTGATTGGTTGAATGATAAATTTTTTCTAAAACTAATTTTTAATAGGTTATGCAAGAAAAAGTTGGAAGGGTGTTGCTAGCCCTTCTTCTTGACAGAGAGGCGGTGATGCTACCTCTATAATCCTTAAAATAGGGTTTTTCGACTTCATCCGTACATTCAAATACATTTTATTAAATAAGTAAGAGTGATGTCTTATGAAAGATTGTGTTTAAGAGTCCTGAATAAAAATGCAATCATATGCGCAAAACTGGGCTGTTATGACGCGAATTTTTGTTTTTATTAATTATTTTAATGAAGTATAATTGTTATCTCGTGTATTGTTTTTAATTTGGGGGTTCCAGTGGTCATTTGTTTGAACAAGTAGCTTTTACCTGTGTTATGACTATTAACAGTACACACAGTGCTAGTGTTTCCAAAAAAATATTCGCCTATCCATTTCTCCATGTCGTGCTTATGTTCACATCGAATGATTATTGCATAATACTATATGAGTTTTCTTTTTGTGTTTTTAACCTTTTTACCGATGTGCACTCAATACAGTTTTTATTGTTCTTAGATGATAGGAGAACATTTTTCATTTGTATTCTTCAATTATGTAATTTTCACCTACTCTAACAAATACAGTTACTTTATATTAGCAATTTACTTACAGTTTATTGTAGCAAAAGTTTATTTAATTATTTATTCTAGAAATTTAACCTTTTATAAGTATTTTTTGTGTTTACTTTTTACATAAATATGAAATATTCTGTTGCTGTTATTAATCTACTGTTGTAGATTAAATTGCTATTACCATCTTACCTTTTACTGTTGCTTTGTTGTATTTGAATAAAAAAAAAAACAAATAAGTGGTTATAAACTGTATTAAGTGCATGCTAAGTTATTGATTTTATATTTTTTATGACCTGGAGATTTCAGTTGATTAAATCTCTCCCATAGATTACAATTACTATAGTTCATTTCTTGAAAAAACCATTTTCCTTCATTGCTGTTTATAGAGTTTGATATGTTTTAATGTCATGCATGTTTCTTGTAATATTGTTAAATCAGTTTCTAAGTATTTAGTGGGGAGATTCTGTACAATTACTCAGTCATATCCACTTTAGTATTTTAGATATAATTTAATAGTAGTATTATTTTCAGAACTTCTAATTTTGCTCATTACATTGGTTACATGGTATTATTTTGACCTAGCATTTGTGCTGTAACTCAAAGGCAGTAATATTATAATTGTTATAGAACATTCTGCTTGCTGGCCTCTGTGGCGTGAGTGGTAGCGTCTCGGCCTTTCATCCGTAGGTCTTGGGTTCGAATTCTGATCAAGCATGGCATTTTTACACACGCTACAATTCATTCACCTCATCCTCTGAAGCAATACCTAATGGTGGTCTCGGAGGTTAAACAAAAAAAGAACATTCTGTTTTTGAACAAGATATACAGAATAATGCATTAGAAAGTACAATTTTTCAAATTACACGATGCACATTTTGCCCATTCTCTTCATAGACTTGCTGAAACAAATTGTTAAAAATGTTTTGCTGCCAGATATTCTCAATAAATGATCACTGTTTTGGTAAATTTGGCTACTTTAAATACATAAATACTAGTTGTCTTATAATAAAACGTACTAAGGGAGGCCCTGGCACCAGTAATATCCATGAAACGTACTATTCATTACTATTAATCTTAACAGTTGTTTATTTAAGTTTGTTTGTTTTCTTTGATTTGTTGACTTTTTTATGAAGAAAGTAAAGTAATAAAGTTTTAAATTTATGGATTGGAAAGGGTTAAAAATACTCAACATTTATTCTCATAGGATTGAAATTTTTTTTAAGTTTGATTTTTATTTCATTGTCTTGCTTTGAATGTTATACTATAAGGTTTTGTAATTGAGTGTGACATTAATGAATTCTCCAAGGTATTAAGAACAAATACTAAGTAATAATTAGCAATTAACAACTGTTGATAATAAACAAACGATTCTTTTTGCAATGGGTTGTAGAACCTGAATTGAGTTAAACAAGTTAGTTCATATAGTAGGGGTTTTACTTCTGTTTTATCAGTTCATGCTGGACTTCTTGACCAGTCATTGCATGAAAATATGGAGTTGATTTTTGTATTTTTTATGAATATGAAAGTTTTTAAAAGTATTGAAGTTTTATCATATACAGTATAGCTTGTTATTACTTATACATTCTTTGTTTCTGTATTTGCTAAGGCTTTATTCTGGCAACAAATTATTTACCACTCAGTTCTTACTTTCATACATAAAAGGCATTCAGTTAATTAAATACATAATTTAAGTAAAGTTCTGTTGATTATTGAACAATTTATCCAGTAACAAAAGCAGACCATATACTGTATTGACTTCATCACTCTGAATATTTCATTAACTACATCGTGTTAAAAAAGTATTTTCTTTTGTAATTATTAGGATATTTTATTCTTTAGCATAAATAAAACTGATTTTATTTTGTGTACACTGTATTTGATTTCAGTTTAATTTTAAAGGTTTTTTTATTGTATCTATTTTGATATGTCTAATTTATTCATTCAGTCCCATCAACTAAAAATTCATGAGGTCTCCTAATTTTACAGTTATGACCTACTAAGTACAAACATATAAGTTTTTTTTTAATTTGGCATTTGTAATTTCTAATATTTCAAATGAGATTGGAATTTATAGAAAGACATTTATTAGTTTTTCTATTTTTGCACGTTTTCATATATATTCTTCAAATTAATTAATTTCCACCTACTCTCTATACTTGCAAATTCAGGCTTTCTGTTAGCAATCTACTTCCAGACAGATTATTATAGTAAAAGTCAATTTTATTATTCCTTTAACATTTATTTATTTTTTGTGTTTGTATATAAATAAATAATGTTACATTATGTTTTGCATGAATTGCTTTTAATGAATTGAGATAAAATATACATATTACCTTTCATTTTAGTGTCAGTATTGTTTTAACTTAAATTAATTGTGAAATTAATTAATAAGTAAAGATATATTTAAAATATAAATATAAATGACTTTTGGGGTTTGTTAATATTTTTCAGCTGTTTAATGTTTATTTTTAATATATCTTTCACAAACAATATTAATTATCTCATTTATTATATTTTGTTTTTTATATTTATGAAGCTCACCTTTACATATTTAAGGTTAAGTTATATATTAATGTAAGGTTGGATTTACTTTGTAACTTAATTAAGCTAAATTCCTTGCCAAAGGTTTAAATTTCTTTATGAAATAAATAAACTAACCTAAAATTAACAATCCTTTTTGTTATAATTAATTCATAATTAATAAACCCCCTGTTCATTTTGAATATATCACAACTGAAAAATTTTGTATTATGTTAGTGAGAAGTTAAGTACTAGAGCAGTAGTTCACAAACTTTTTTTTTACGTATACTTACGTGAATTACAGATCAGTAGAGTGTGCCACTGAGGTATTAAATATGTCATTAAGGTAACAACAGTTATAACTCTGAATGGTAAAGCAATAAAAAATTATAATTATTTTTGAAAGTAACCATTTATTTTGAAAATAATCATTTATTACAATTTTTTTTGTGATTAATTCACGATATAAGGTTTGAAGCTTGTGCATGGGAATATGAACCAAAAGTTTTGTTGTGTATAAAAAAAGACGTCTGACTGGGACTCGAACCTGGTAAAAATAAAAAATTTGTGTAAAAGTTTTTTAATCATTTGTTACAAAAACATTTATTTACTTTATAAAGAAATGTTACATTATACAGTTATTAACATTACTGATAACAATATTCTTGAAGACTAAAAATTCATTGAGGAGGGTGGTACTCTGTATTTGAAAAAGTAAAGAGATGTCTTTTGTTTAGCTGAACCTAATAATAAGTGGAGATTTGGTTCAAGTTCCAGTATTACAAAATTTAACTTTTACCGTCCCAACAGCAGAAAATCTAGTTTCTCAAAGATATGTGTTAGAAAATAGAATTAAAAATAGTGGTTTTCTCAACAGTGATGGATATTTATTTTTAAACTTTTGCCAAAATTCTCATAACTCTGATTTAGTAAATTCCATTTTTAAGCCTCAATCACAAAATAATTCCATCAAAGATTTTGTTTTGTTACTAGTTAGGATTCCAGGAATAATATCCAGTATGAAAAGGGTTTCTAATCATAGGAATTCAAAGTATTTTTTGAAATATTTCCATAACTTGGAAATTTCAAAAGTTTCAGTAAGGATTATGCAATGGAATTTTATATTATTTGATGAGATTATCCTTTTTATTTCAATTTTGTGTACTGTCACAAATTTTTCCAGATTTGGAAAATGCAGGAGGTTTTCATTTGAAACCCTGTTATTCATTATTTGACATTTTTTTTGATAAATTCCTTTATTTTGTCTACTGAAAATTGATCGTTGTTTCACCTTACAAATTTGAATTTAAGTCTTGAAACAATTGAAAATATCTGTTAAGTAGACTAGTGTTAGTCAACAGCTCATCTACCCACCGGGTTGGTCTAGTGGTGAACGCGTCTTCCCAAATCAGCTGGTTTGGAAAGTTGAGAGTTACAGCTTTCAAGTCCTAGTAAAGCCAGCTATTTTTACACGGACTTGAATACTAGATCGTGGATACCGGTGTTCTTTGGTGGTTGGGGTTCAATTAACCACACATCTCAGGAATGGTCAAACTGAGACGGTACAGGACTACACTTCATTTACACTCATACATATCATCCTCATTCATCCCCTGAAGTATTATCTAAACGGTAGTTACCGGAGGCTACAACAGGAAAAAGAAAGAAAAGTCAACAGCTCATCTGTCAATCAATCATACAATTCAAAGTCTGTATCCATTAGGAACATCTGCATCTCTGAATGTAGCTAAAATTACTTGCTTTACATTGTTTTTTGAACTTAGTTTCTTCCATATGCACTCATTGAATTGTACAGCAAAAAAAATTACTATTTTTTACTTGAGTTATTATGTTTTCTTTTATGTTTAATGCAATGCTTTCAGTTTAGTTTAGTGCACGGTGGTACTGTATGTAGTTGTTTAGTGGACAATTCACCTAACATTCAAGTTACCATATCTTTTGCAGCAGGTAACAACAGCTTTTCACCAGTTGTTAGAAAGATGTGCCTCAACTGCTCTTTGAGTACTGCCTGTAAAAAGACGACATAATTTTCTTTGTGCATTTTATCTCTGACAATTTTTGAACAAAGTAATTTTTGTTTCTAATGTTGAATGTTTAGTGGTAAGGGGTAGTGTTTCAATATTGAAGGTTTCATACTTTGGTCAGAAAGCAGATTTTGAATCTGTTTTAAGAAAGCTGATTCATTTTATACATCCGTCACAGTAAATACAATATTAATGTCCCCAGGATCATATTTTCTTATAAATATTCATATTTTAATAGGAGAATGATCTTGCCTTACTGCAAATTCTGATTCTGAAGTAGAGCTCATTGATACAAGTTTTTTGTCTGGTGTTGTTTTGTTTGTCATTGCTCTATTAAGCCCCTTTTCTATATTGATTTATATTTTATCAACTTTAACTAATTATGTTAATTAAATTAAACCAAATTAATTCAAGCAAAGCACATAAATAAGAAAGTATATAAGAAAAAAGGTGCTTTCAAGATACGTATGCCAACACCAGGACTTCTAGGACACTAGTTTTATCAAATGAAAAAGTAACACAATTACAATATTTTCAAATCAGAGAGTTTGTAAAACAATGGAAGCAGCTACATCCGTCCATGTGTAGGATTGTCATGATCAATTCACTTAACTGCTGGAGGAAAGTATGGTAATCCTTTTATAATAGCCATTAAGATTTTTTTTTTATATGTGCAACATGATGCATGTTGGACAGACATATGCACTGTGGTATGTAAGAACTGTCAGTGTTTGTTCTTGCTGTTCGAACAGCTGATATTCTTATTGTTGCTATTCATAAATAATTAACTCAATTTAAGGGGAAAATAAGTACAATGATGAAATACTTTTGTATTATAATACATCAAAAAAGGTTTGAGCACCCCTGATCCATTTTATTAATAATAAGTAAATACTACTGCTAATAATATCTCTTGTACTAATAATTTTGTATTACAGTATAAAATTCTGTATTTTTGTATTGTGCCTAGTTGTGTATCACCTTGTTAAATTCACTGGTAGTACACAGAAATCTGTGCAGTACCAGTGATTTTGATTAATGTATGTTAAAACATTTTTCACAAGATAAAAACTGAAATTGCAAAAATATCACTGATAAATATAATTTTTGTTTCCTAACATGTGATGCATTATTTTAATCTGTTTTTTAATGCTGAAAACGAATATGAACTCAGAATCTTTCTATCGCCCACCATTTTTGAAAAACTTAAAATTTTTATTAAAGAATTTTTTTTCATTTTCAACATATTTTTCAACCTTTTAAACTCCTGAATTTTATTTTGTTAGCTCATTTTTTATGTTTAACTTTGTTAACATCATTTGTAAGTTATAAATTTATTTTTATTTATAAAAATTGTCATGTGTACTAGACAAACAATTAAATCATGTCATAATTACATATTATGACATATGTACCTATGGTTTGGCGTGAACCAAAGGATCATGTAGCAGATTGTTACTTTTGTTTAACAAGTGTGTTTTGAATTTCTAAAAAATCTAAACATACTGTAAAATATCCTTCATTGCAATCTGCAATCAGGTCTGTACCTCATGAAATTGAATAATTTCAGCCACCTGTGAATGTATGTTTCGAAAGCAGCGATGAAGAAACAGGCACTACTGAAGAAGACAGTAATGATTTTGATTTTGAATTATCTTCCAATAAGCCACATCTTATATCACAAAGTGAATTAAATGACTTGGTTAGGAATTTAAATTTATCAAAAAATGAAGCTGAACCGTTAGGTTCAAGACTGCAAGTTTGGAATTTACTTCAAATAATTCGGAAATTTTGGGCTTTTGAAGCCGACAAAAAGAACTTTCTCAGTACTTTATTGATGAAAATAATTTGGTTTATTGTACAAATATTGATGAGGTTATTTTGCACCTAGGACAAGTTCATAAAATTGTGGACTGGCACCTTTTCATAGATTCGTCCAAGTATAGTTTAAAAGTGGTTCTAGTACATAACGGTAACAAATATCCTTCGATACCAATCGCTTATGGTATTAATTTGAAAGAGACATATGATGTAATGAAAGACATTCTTGAAAAAATAAATTATAAAAACATAGCTGAAACATATGTGGTGATTTGAAAGTTATAGCTATTTTGGTAGGCTATTTTGGTAGGTATTTTTGTAGGCTGTACTAAGTATATGTGTTTGCAAATGGGACAGCCGAGCTAGGGATAAACAGTATGTTACCAAAGAATGGAAGAAGTGAGACAATTTAACTCCAAATGCGAAAAATATTATTCATGAGCACTTAGTTGAACCCACAAAAATATGTTTACCCCCTCTCAATATCAAGCTAGGACCAATGAAAAATTTTGTAAAAGCAATGAAGGAGAGTCCCGGATTTTTGTACAACAGGCAGAAATTTCCAAATGTAAGTGAAGGAAAAATTAAAGAAGGAATATTTGTTGGTCCTCAAATAATAGAGTTGGTCAAAGATGATGTATTTAACTCGATGTTAAATAATGTAGAAAGTGAAGCTTGGGCTTCATTTAAAGGCGTTTGTAAAAATGTTTCTCAGCAAACAAAAATCCGACAACTACCACGATATTGTTAATCAACTTCCTATTTCATACAGAGCAATGGGATGTAATATGTCTTCGTAAATACATCTCCTCCACTCACATCTGGATTTTTTCCCGGACAACCTTGGAGATGTAAATGACGAACCATGGTGAACGTTTCTACCAAGACATTTTGGTGATGGAAAGCCGCTATAAAGGCAAGTGGAATACTAACAGTGCTAGCCAATTACTGTTGAACATTAATTTGGGATGTGCCTGAGACTATTTATAAAATAAAAGCATCGGCAAAATCATTCTAACCCAGATATGGCCGTACAAAATGATAAATTTTACAGATTTTAACTATATTTTTCCGTAATTCTTTTTGAAGCATTATTTATTTAAAACTAAGGGTGATAGAAAAATTGTATTTACAGATCTGTAATGCACACAAAAAAGCAATTCAAGAAATAGTATCACACTGAGAGAAACATTAAAAATGTTTTTTCTCTATCAGTGTATTCAGTGTTGCATACACTTTTTAATATAACAATATATGTTAAGATTTTTTCTTTAACCTGGAAATTATTATCCATTTTGACATTTTAAATCCATTTCTTAATATTTGTTCACTAATGTTAAAATCTCACTTTCATTGTTAGTTTTCAAGTTGTCTTATGTCTGAAAAGAAAAAAAAAACATTTATGGTAATAAATTTCATTAAACATGTTTACTATGTTCAGGCAGCAGTGCTGTCTGACACCATGTGATGTTAAATATTAGTTTTACTTTCTTTTCAACATAATTGTTTCTATTTTATTTAACATGTGGTTGTATTCATTAATTGTTTATCAAATGCATAACACAACCATATGATACGGCCTAGTCGCCAAGCTTGTTGGATTCACTTATAGTATATTATTGTAAGATAATTGTTAAATTATGGCGGGCAATATGTTGAGACACAGTTCCATATCATTCACTCCTCTCCTGATGATTCACTCGGCTTCGTATGCTTCACCCAGCTCCTGACGATTCACTCGGCTCCATCTACTCTGTATAAGTTGGCTCCGCACTAGAATCTGGCAGTCTAGTCTAGTCTCAATCTGTCATTTGAAGACTCATTTTCTTCAGTCAAAATTTACCCATCATATAGTAGACATGTATATATTCATTAAATTATATATATTTTTCAACAATGTAATACAAATTTAATTAAATCATGAATATGTTAATATACAATTGTTAATTCGAATCGGTATTTGTTTTATTTAAATCCACTTAACATAAACGAAACACACTGCCATCCCAGTAATTACAAAACAACTTGAAATTTGATTAGGAAAAAGATAAAGTCCATATTTTGTAATGTCAACTAAATATTTTACAGATGTTTAGTTAAAAAAATAATTACAGAGCTTGGAAATTGCACATACCAATAAAATAATGGAAAATGTAAATGATTCTTTTCATGCTGTTTAACACTCTTAGCGCCATGTGTATCAATCTGATACATTTTTAGCAATGTCAAAACGGCCATGTGTATAATTTTGATGCACACGTAATGGTCTTAATAAATAAATAAAAAATGTCTGGCCTGGGGTGAAGTTTTACTGATTTAGGCGTAGCGCTAAGAGTGTTAAATAAGGTCTCAGTAAAATAAGTACAACTTAAAATAGAACAGGCTTTAATTTGACATAATCTGTTTTTAACTGTTTGTTTAGAAGTTATAACTACTCAAAATACAGGTACCTCTTTTCATTTGCCAGATTTTAGTTAATTACCAAAGAAAGTTGTATTGAAAAATACAATTATCTTTCTTACCTGTTTAAGCCATTTTTTTCATAAAGAATAAATAACTAATATGTGATGTTATTTTTGCCATCAATCAGAGCTATTAAACTTAAAAAACAGGATTTTTCTTCAGCGCTTATATAATGAAAATTTAAAAATTTTTATAACATTTCAGAGAAACTGTTACTAATTGTGTAAAATAAATTTTATTGAGAACTTTGAAGTAAAGAAATTATTAGAAGGACTGTACTCAATCCAAAATGAAAAAAAATCCATATGAACCAGGCGGCAGTGGTTGAGTACCATCTTTCATGTAGTTTCCAGAACTTTTTCACGATTCAAGACTTCTAATTTAGGATAGAATCTTTTGTAATATTGTAACAAAATTTTGTCTTACGTGAACTATTATTTAACATGGGCTATTGCTTGCCTCGAAAGAAAAATACATAGAATCTATCACCTGGAATTCTATTCTAAAGGATAAACAGAATAGTGTATTATTTTATAAATATGTAGCTAAAGTGTAAAAGAAAGATTTTTTAATGATAATCACTTCAATAAAACACAACAAATTCAAACAAGATATACTAGTTTTTTTTTTCTACGTGCACGCTTCCATGAAACCAAACCATTAAAGACATCAAGCACCTTTTACTTGCTAAGTTCTTTCATGTTGCAAGATTACACTTAAAATGTAAATAGAAAGTAATAAATGCTCGTGGACACTGTTTCATTGTATGCTGTTAACATTTATTCATAGCTAATCACCATAGTAGCCAGCGATGCTTAAAATTCGCATTAAAAATATGATTCTCTAGTTACTATTCACTTTTTGGTTTTCAAGAGATTATTCATTTAATCCCAGTAATGTCATTTCTGTTATTTTGTAAATTACATTATTGAAGGTGGAATACCTTTTGGTTTTCAAAAATTCAGAGATGTTTTAATCGTCTTCTTTTTTTCTTACTGTGTTATTAAAATTCATTATTGACAAAATATTATTGCCATAATTAAACAAAAAAAAATTGTTTATTAATTCAAATGTCACAATTCTGTGATTGGTTGAATGATAAATTTTTTCTAAAACTAATTTTTAATAGGTTATGCAAGAAAAAGTTGGAAGGGTGTTGCTAGCCCTTCTTCTTGACAGAGAGGCGGTGATGCTACCTCTATAATCCTTAAAATAGGGTTTTTCGACTTCATCCGTACATTCAAATACATTTTATTAAATAAGTAAGAGTGATGTCTTATGAAAGATTGTGTTTAAGAGTCCTGAATAAAAATGCAATCATATGCGCAAAACTGGGCTGTTATGACGCGAATTTTTGTTTTTATTAATTATTTTAATGAAGTATAATTGTTACCTCGTGTATTGTTTTTAATTTGGGGGTTCCAGTGGTCATTTGTTTGAACAAGTAGCTTTTACCTGTGTTATGACTATTAACAGTACACACAGTGCTAGTGTTTCCAAAAAAATATTCGCCTATCCATTTCTCCATGTCGTGCTTATGTTCACATCGAATGATTATTGCATAATACTATATGAGTTTTCTTTTTGTGTTTTTAACCTTTTTACCGATGTGCACTCAATACAGTTTTTATTGTTCTTAGATGATAGGAGAACATTTTTCATTTGTATTCTTCAATTATGTAATTTTCACCTACTCTAACAAATACAGTTACTTTATATTAGCAATTTACTTACAGTTTATTGTAGCAAAAGTTTATTTAATTATTTATTCTAGAAATTTAACCTTTTATAAGTATTTTTTGTGTTTACTTTTTACATAAATATGAAATATTCTGTTGCTGTTATTAATCTACTGTTGTAGATTAAATTGCTATTACCATCTTACCTTTTACTGTTGCTTTGTTGTATTTGAATAAAAAAAAAAACAAATAAGTGGTTAGAAACTGTATTAAGTGCATGCTAAGTTATTGATTTTATATTTTTTATGACCTGGAGATTTCAGTTGATTAAATCTCTCCCATAGATTACAATTACTATAGTTCATTTCTTGAAAAAACCATTTTCCTTCATTGCTGTTTATAGAGTTTGATATGTTTTAATGTCATGCATGTTTCTTGTAATATTGTTAAATCAGTTTCTAAGTATTTAGTGGGGAGATTCTGTACAATTACTCAGTCATATCCACTTTAGTATTTTAGATATAATTTAATAGTAGTATTATTTTCAGAACTTCTAATTTTGCTCATTACATTGGTTACATGGTATTATTTTGACCTAGCATTTGTGCTGTAACTCAAAGGCAGTAATATTATAATTGTTATAGAACATTCTGCTTGCTGGCCTCTGTGGCGTGAGTGGTAGCGTCTCGGCCTTTCATCCGTAGGTCTTGGGTTCGAATTCTGATCAAGCATGGCATTTTTACACACGCTACAATTCATTCACCTCATCCTCTGAAGCAATACCTAATGGTGGTCTCGGAGGTTAAACAAAAAAAGAACATTCTGTTTTTGAACAAGATATACAGAATAATGCATTAGAAAGTACAATTTTTCAAATTACACGATGCACATTTTGCCCATTCTCTTCATAGACTTGCTGAAACAAATTGTTAAAAATGTTTTGCTGCCAGATATTCTCAATAAATGATCACTGTTTTGGTAAATTTGGCTACTTTAAATACATAAATACTAGTTGTCTTATAATAAAACGTACTAAGGGAGGCCCTGGCACCAGTAATATCCATGAAACGTACTATTCATTACTATTAATCTTAACAGTTGTTTATTTAAGTTTGTTTGTTTTCTTTGATTTGTTGACTTTTTTATGAAGAAAGTAAAGTAATAAAGTTTTAAATTTATGGATTGGAAAGGGTTAAAAATACTCAACATTTATTCTCATAGGATTGAAATTTTTTTTAAGTTTGATTTTTATTTCATTGTCTTGCTTTGAATGTTATACTATAAGGTTTTGTAATTGAGTGTGACATTAATGAATTCTCCAAGGTATTAAGAACAAATACTAAGTAATAATTAGCAATTAACAACTGTTGATAATAAACAAACGATTCTTTTTGCAATGGGTTGTAGAACCTGAATTGAGTTAAACAAGTTAGTTCATATAGTAGGGGTTTTACTTCTGTTTTATCAGTTCATGCTGGACTTCTTGACCAGTCATTGCATGAAAATATGGAGTTGATTTTTGTATTTTTTATGAATATGAAAGTTTTTAAAAGTATTGAAGTTTTATCATATACAGTATAGCTTGTTATTACTTATACATTCTTTGTTTCTGTATTTGCTAAGGCTTTATTCTGGCAACAAATTATTTACCACTCAGTTCTTACTTTCATACATAAAAGGCATTCAGTTAATTAAATACATAATTTAAGTAAAGTTCTGTTGATTATTGAACAATTTATCCAGTAACAAAAGCAGACCATATACTGTATTGACTTCATCACTCTGAATATTTCATTAACTACATCGTGTTAAAAAAGTATTTTCTTTTGTAATTATTAGGATATTTTATTCTTTAGCATAAATAAAACTGATTTTATTTTGTGTACACTGTATTTGATTTCAGTTTAATTTTAAAGGTTTTTTTATTGTATCTATTTTGATATGTCTAATTTATTCATTCAGTCCCATCAACTAAAAATTCATGAGGTCTCCTAATTTTACAGTTATGACCTACTAAGTACAAACATATAAGTTTTTTTTTAATTTGGCATTTGTAATTTCTAATATTTCAAATGAGATTGGAATTTATAGAAAGACATTTATTAGTTTTTCTATTTTTGCACGTTTTCATATATATTCTTCAAATTAATTAATTTCCACCTACTCTCTATACTTGCAAATTCAGGCTTTCTGTTAGCAATCTACTTCCAGACAGATTATTATAGTAAAAGTCAATTTTATTATTCCTTTAACATTTATTTATTTTTTGTGTTTGTATATAAATAAATAATGTTACATTATGTTTTGCATGAATTGCTTTTAATGAATTGAGATAAAATATACATATTACCTTTCATTTTAGTGTCAGTATTGTTTTAACTTAAATTAATTGTGAAATTAATTAATAAGTAAAGATATATTTAAAATATAAATATAAATGACTTTTGGGGTTTGTTAATATTTTTCAGCTGTTTAATGTTTATTTTTAATATATCTTTCACAAACAATATTAATTATCTCATTTATTATATTTTGTTTTTTATATTTATGAAGCTCACCTTTACATATTTAAGGTTAAGTTATATATTAATGTAAGGTTGGATTTACTTTGTAACTTAATTAAGCTAAATTCCTTGCCAAAGGTTTAAATTTCTTTATGAAATAAATAAACTAACCTAAAATTAACAATCCTTTTTGTTATAATTAATTCATAATTAATAAACCCCCTGTTCATTTTGAATATATCACAACTGAAAAATTTTGTATTATGTTAGTGAGAAGTTAAGTACTAGAGCAGTAGTTCACAAACTTTTTTTTTACGTATACTTACGTGAATTACAGATCAGTAGAGTGTGCCACTGAGGTATTAAATATGTCATTAAGGTAACAACAGTTATAACTCTGAATGGTAAAGCAATAAAAAATTATAATTATTTTTGAAAGTAACCATTTATTTTGAAAATAATCATTTATTACAATTTTTTTTGTGATTAATTCACGATATAAGGTTTGAAGCTTGTGCATGGGAATATGAACCAAAAGTTTTGTTGTGTATAAAAAAAGACGTCTGACTGGGACTCGAACCTGGTAAAAATAAAAAAATTGTGTAAAAGTTTTTTAATCATTTGTTACAAAAACATTTATTTACTTTATAAAGAAATGTTACATTATACAGTTATTAACATTACTGATAACAATATTCTTGAAGACTAAAAATTCATTGAGGAGGGTGGTACTCTGTATTTGAAAAAGTAAAGAGATGTCTTTTGTTTAGCTGAACCTAATAATAAGTGGAGATTTGGTTCAAGTTCCAGTATTACAAAATTTAACTTTTACCGTCCCAACAGCAGAAAATCTAGTTTCTCAAAGATATGTGTTAGAAAATAGAATTAAAAATAGTGGTTTTCTCAACAGTGATGGATATTTATTTTTAAACTTTTGCCAAAATTCTCATAACTCTGATTTAGTAAATTCCATTTTTAAGCCTCAATCACAAAATAATTCCATCAAAGATTTTGTTTTGTTACTAGTTAGGATTCCAGGAATAATATCCAGTATGAAAAGGGTTTCTAATCATAGGAATTCAAAGTATTTTTTGAAATATTTCCATAACTTGGAAATTTCAAAAGTTTCAGTAAGGATTATGCAATGGAATTTTATATTATTTGATGAGATTATCCTTTTTATTTCAATTTTGTGTACTGTCACAAATTTTTCCAGATTTGGAAAATGCAGGAGGTTTTCATTTGAAACCCTGTTATTCATTATTTGACATTTTTTTTGATAAATTCCTTTATTTTGTCTACTGAAAATTGATCGTTGTTTCACCTTACAAATTTGAATTTAAGTCTTGAAACAATTGAAAATATCTGTTAAGTAGACTAGTGTTAGTCAACAGCTCATCTACCCACCGGGTTGGTCTAGTGGTGAACGCGTCTTCCCAAATCAGCTGGTTTGGAAAGTTGAGAGTTACAGCTTTCAAGTCCTAGTAAAGCCAGCTATTTTTACACGGACTTGAATACTAGATCGTGGATACCGGTGTTCTTTGGTGGTTGGGGTTCAATTAACCACACATCTCAGGAATGGTCAAACTGAGACGGTACAGGACTACACTTCATTTACACTCATACATATCATCCTCATTCATCCCCTGAAGTATTATCTAAACGGTAGTTACCGGAGGCTACAACAGGAAAAAGAAAGAAAAGTCAAGAGCTCATCTGTCAATCAATCATACAATTCAAAGTCTGTATCCATTAGGAACATCTGCATCTCTGAATGTAGCTAAAATTACTTGCTTTACATTGTTTTTTGAACTTAGTTTCTTCCATATGCACTCATTGAATTGTACAGCAAAAAAAATTACTATTTTTTACTTGAGTTATTATGTTTTCTTTTATGTTTAATGCAATGCTTTCAGTTTAGTTTAGTGCACGGTGGTACTGTATGTAGTTGTTTAGTGGACAATTCACCTAACATTCAAGTTACCATATCTTTTGCAGCAGGTAACAACAGCTTTTCACCAGTTGTTAGAAAGATGTGCCTCAACTGCTCTTTGAGTACTGCCTGTAAAAAGACGACATAATTTTCTTTGTGCATTTTATCTCTGACAATTTTTGAACAAAGTAATTTTTGTTTCTAATGTTGAATGTTTAGTGGTAAGGGGTAGTGTTTCAATATTGAAGGTTTCATACTTTGGTCAGAAAGCAGATTTTGAATCTGTTTTAAGAAAGCTGATTCATTTTATACATCCGTCACAGTAAATACAATATTAATGTCCCCAGGATCATATTTTCTTATAAATATTCATATTTTAATAGGAGAATGATCTTGCCTTACTGCAAATTCTGATTCTGAAGTAGAGCTCATTGATACAAGTTTTTTGTCTGGTGTTGTTTTGTTTGTCATTGCTCTATTAAGCCCCTTTTCTATATTGATTTATATTTTATCAACTTTAACTAATTATGTTAATTAAATTAAACCAAATTAATTCAAGCAAAGCACATAAATAAGAAAGTATATAAGAAAAAAGGTGCTTTCAAGATACGTATGCCAACACCAGGACTTCTAGGACACTAGTTTTATCAAATGAAAAAGTAACACAATTACAATATTTTCAAATCAGAGAGTTTGTAAAACAATGGAAGCAGCTACATCCGTCCATGTGTAGGATTGTCATGATCAATTCACTTAACTGCTGGAGGAAAGTATGGTAATCCTTTTATAATAGCCATTAAGATTTTTTTTTTATATGTGCAACATGATGCATGTTGGACAGACATATGCACTGTGGTATGTAAGAACTGTCAGTGTTTGTTCTTGCTGTTCGAACAGCTGATATTCTTATTGTTGCTATTCATAAATAATTAACTCAATTTAAGGGGAAAATAAGTACAATGATGAAATACTTTTGTATTATAATACATCAAAAAAGGTTTGAGCACCCCTGATCCATTTTATTAATAATAAGTAAATACTACTGCTAATAATATCTCTTGTACTAATAATTTTGTATTACAGTATAAAATTCTGTATTTTTGTATTGTGCCTAGTTGTGTATCACCTTGTTAAATTCACTGGTAGTACACAGAAATCTGTGCAGTACCAGTGATTTTGATTAATGTATGTTAAAACATTTTTCACAAGATAAAAACTGAAATTGCAAAAATATCACTGATAAATATAATTTTTGTTTCCTAACATGTGATGCATTATTTTAATCTGTTTTTTAATGCTGAAAACGAATATGAACTCAGAATCTTTCTATCGCCCACCATTTTTGAAAAACTTAAAATTTTTATTAAAGAATTTTTTTTCATTTTCAACATATTTTTCAACCTTTTAAACTCCTGAATTTTATTTTGTTAGCTCATTTTTTATGTTTAACTTTGTTAACATCATTTGTAAGTTATAAATTTATTTTTATTTATAAAAATTGTCATGTGTACTAGACAAACAATTAAATCATGTCATAATTACATATTATGACATATGTACCTATGGTTTGGCGTGAACCAAAGGATCATGTAGCAGATTGTTACTTTTGTTTAACAAGTGTGTTTTGAATTTCTAAAAAATCTAAACATACTGTAAAATATCCTTCATTGCAATCTGCAATCAGGTCTGTACCTCATGAAATTGAATAATTTCAGCCACCTGTGAATGTATGTTTCGAAAGCAGCGATGAAGAAACAGGCACTACTGAAGAAGACAGTAATGATTTTGATTTTGAATTATCTTCCAATAAGCCACATCTTATATCACAAAGTGAATTAAATGACTTGGTTAGGAATTTAAATTTATCAAAAAATGAAGCTGAACCGTTAGGTTCAAGACTGCAAGTTTGGAATTTACTTCAAATAATTCGGAAATTTTGGGCTTTTGAAGCCGACAAAAAGAACTTTCTCAGTACTTTATTGATGAAAATAATTTGGTTTATTGTACAAATATTGATGAGGTTATTTTGCACCTAGGACAAGTTCATAAAATTGTGGACTGGCACCTTTTCATAGATTCGTCCAAGTATAGTTTAAAAGTGGTTCTAGTACATAACGGTAACAAATATCCTTCGATACCAATCGCTTATGGTATTAATTTGAAAGAGACATATGATGTAATGAAAGACATTCTTGAAAAAATAAATTATAAAAACATAGCTGAAACATATGTGGTGATTTGAAAGTTATAGCTATTTTGGTAGGCTATTTTGGTAGGTATTTTTGTAGGCTGTACTAAGTATATGTGTTTGCAAATGGGACAGCCGAGCTAGGGATAAACAGTATGTTACCAAAGAATGGAAGAAGTGAGACAATTTAACTCCAAATGCGAAAAATATTATTCATGAGCACTTAGTTGAACCCAAAAAAATATGTTTACCCCCTCTCAATATCAAGCTAGGACCAATGAAAAATTTTGTAAAAGCAATGAAGGAGAGTCCCGGATTTTTGTACAACAGGCAGAAATTTCCAAATGTAAGTGAAGGAAAAATTAAAGAAGGAATATTTGTTGGTCCTCAAATAATAGAGTTGGTCAAAGATGATGTATTTAACTCGATGTTAAATAATGTAGAAAGTGAAGCTTGGGCTTCATTTAAAGGCGTTTGTAAAAATGTTTCTCAGCAAACAAAAATCCGACAACTACCACGATATTGTTAATCAACTTCCTATTTCATACAGAGCAATGGGATGTAATATGTCTTCGTAAATACATCTCCTCCACTCACATCTGGATTTTTTCCCGGACAACCTTGGAGATGTAAATGACGAACCATGGTGAACGTTTCTACCAAGACATTTTGGTGATGGAAAGCCGCTATAAAGGCAAGTGGAATACTAACAGTGCTAGCCAATTACTGTTGAACATTAATTTGGGATGTGCCTGAGACTATTTATAAAATAAAAGCATCGGCAAAATCATTCTAACCCAGATATGGCCGTACAAAATGATAAATTTTACAGATTTTAACTATATTTTTCCGTAATTCTTTTTGAAGCATTATTTATTTAAAACTAAGGGTGATAGAAAAATTGTATTTACAGATCTGTAATGCACACAAAAAAGCAATTCAAGAAATAGTATCACACTGAGAGAAACATTAAAAATGTTTTTTTCTCTATCAGTGTATTCAGTGTTGCATACACTTTTTAATATAACAATATATGTTAAGATTTTTTCTTTAACCTGGAAATTATTATCCATTTTGACATTTTAAATCCATTTCTTAATATTTGTTCACTAATGTTAAAATCTCACTTTCATTGTTAGTTTTCAAGTTGTCTTATGTCTGAAAAGAAAAAAAAAACATTTATGGTAATAAATTTCATTAAACATGTTTACTATGTTCAGGCAGCAGTGCTGTCTGACACCATGTGATGTTAAATATTAGTTTTACTTTCTTTTCAACATAATTGTTTCTATTTTATTTAACATGTGGTTGTATTCATTAATTGTTTATCAAATGCATAACACAACCATATGATACGGCCTAGTCGCCAAGCTTGTTGGATTCACTTATAGTATATTATTGTAAGATAATTGTTAAATTATGGCGGGCAATATGTTGAGACACAGTTCCATATCATTCACTCCTCTCCTGATGATTCACTCGGCTTCGTATGCTTCACCCAGCTCCTGACGATTCACTCGGCTCCATCTACTCTGTATAAGTTGGCTCCGCACTAGAATCTGGCAGTCTAGTCTAGTCTCAATCTGTCATTTGAAGACTCATTTTCTTCAGTCAAAATTTACCCATCATATAGTAGACATGTATATATTCATTAAATTATATATATTTTTCAACAATGTAATACAAATTTAATTAAATCATGAATATGTTAATATACAATTGTTAATTCGAATCGGTATTTGTTTTATTTAAATCCACTTAACATAAACGAAACACACTGCCATCCCAGTAATTACAAAACAACTTGAAATTTGATTAGGAAAAAGATAAAGTCCATATTTTGTAATGTCAACTAAATATTTTACAGATGTTTAGTTAAAAAAATAATTACAGAGCTTGGAAATTGCACATACCAATAAAATAATGGAAAATGTAAATGATTCTTTTCATGCTGTTTAACACTCTTAGCGCCATGTGTATCAATCTGATACATTTTTAGCAATGTCAAAACGGCCATGTGTATAATTTTGATGCACACGTAATGGTCTTAATAAATAAATAAAAAATGTCTGGCCTGGGGTGAAGTTTTACTGATTTAGGCGTAGCGCTAAGAGTGTTAAATAAGGTCTCAGTAAAATAAGTACAACTTAAAATAGAACAGGCTTTAATTTGACATAATCTGTTTTTAACTGTTTGTTTAGAAGTTATAACTACTCAAAATACAGGTACCTCTTTTCATTTGCCAGATTTTAGTTAATTACCAAAGAAAGTTGTATTGAAAAATACAATTATCTTTCTTACCTGTTTAAGCCATTTTTTTCATAAAGAATAAATAACTAATATGTGATGTTATTTTTGCCATCAATCAGAGCTATTAAACTTAAAAAACAGGATTTTTCTTCAGCGCTTATATAATGAAAATTTAAAAATTTTTATAACATTTCAGAGAAACTGTTACTAATTGTGTAAAATAAATTTTATTGAGAACTTTGAAGTAAAGAAATTATTAGAAGGACTGTACTCAATCCAAAATGAAAAAAAATCCATATGAACCAGGCGGCAGTGGTTGAGTACCATCTTTCATGTAGTTTCCAGAACTTTTTCACGATTCAAGACTTCTAATTTAGGATAGAATCTTTTGTAATATTGTAACAAAATTTTGTCTTACGTGAACTATTATTTAACATGGGCTATTGCTTGCCTCGAAAGAAAAATACATAGAATCTATCACCTGGAATTCTATTCTAAAGGATAAACAGAATAGTGTATTATTTTATAAATATGTAGCTAAAGTGTAAAAGAAAGATTTTTTAATGATAATCACTTCAATAAAACACAACAAATTCAAACAAGATATACTAGTTTTTTTTTTCTACGTGCACGCTTCCATGAAACCAAACCATTAAAGACATCAAGCACCTTTTACTTGCTAAGTTCTTTCATGTTGCAAGATTACACTTAAAATGTAAATAGAAAGTAATAAATGCTCGTGGACACTGTTTCATTGTATGCTGTTAACATTTATTCATAGCTAATCACCATAGTAGCCAGCGATGCTTAAAATTCGCATTAAAAATATGATTCTCTAGTTACTATTCACTTTTTGGTTTTCAAGAGATTATTCATTTAATCCCAGTAATGTCATTTCTGTTATTTTGTAAATTACATTATTGAAGGTGGAATACCTTTTGGTTTTCAAAAATTCAGAGATGTTTTAATCGTCTTCTTTTTTTCTTACTGTGTTATTAAAATTCATTATTGACAAAATATTATTGCCATAATTAAACAAAAAAAAATTGTTTATTAATTCAAATGTCACAATTCTGTGATTGGTTGAATGATAAATTTTTTCTAAAACTAATTTTTAATAGGTTATGCAAGAAAAAGTTGGAAGGGTGTTGCTAGCCCTTCTTCTTGACAGAGAGGCGGTGATGCTACCTCTATAATCCTTAAAATAGGGTTTTTCGACTTCATCCGTACATTCAAATACATTTTATTAAATAAGTAAGAGTGATGTCTTATGAAAGATTGTGTTTAAGAGTCCTGAATAAAAATGCAATCATATGCGCAAAACTGGGCTGTTATGACGCGAATTTTTGTTTTTATTAATTATTTTAATGAAGTATAATTGTTACCTCGTGTATTGTTTTTAATTTGGGGGTTCCAGTGGTCATTTGTTTGAACAAGTAGCTTTTACCTGTGTTATGACTATTAACAGTACACACAGTGCTAGTGTTTCCAAAAAAATATTCGCCTATCCATTTCTCCATGTCGTGCTTATGTTCACATCGAATGATTATTGCATAATACTATATGAGTTTTCTTTTTGTGTTTTTAACCTTTTTACCGATGTGCACTCAATACAGTTTTTATTGTTCTTAGATGATAGGAGAACATTTTTCATTTGTATTCTTCAATTATGTAATTTTCACCTACTCTAACAAATACAGTTACTTTATATTAGCAATTTACTTACAGTTTATTGTAGCAAAAGTTTATTTAATTATTTATTCTAGAAATTTAACCTTTTATAAGTATTTTTTGTGTTTACTTTTTACATAAATATGAAATATTCTGTTGCTGTTATTAATCTACTGTTGTAGATTAAATTGCTATTACCATCTTACCTTTTACTGTTGCTTTGTTGTATTTGAATAAAAAAAAAAACAAATAAGTGGTTAGAAACTGTATTAAGTGCATGCTAAGTTATTGATTTTATATTTTTTATGACCTGGAGATTTCAGTTGATTAAATCTCTCCCATAGATTACAATTACTATAGTTCATTTCTTGAAAAAACCATTTTCCTTCATTGCTGTTTATAGAGTTTGATATGTTTTAATGTCATGCATGTTTCTTGTAATATTGTTAAATCAGTTTCTAAGTATTTAGTGGGGAGATTCTGTACAATTACTCAGTCATATCCACTTTAGTATTTTAGATATAATTTAATAGTAGTATTATTTTCAGAACTTCTAATTTTGCTCATTACATTGGTTACATGGTATTATTTTGACCTAGCATTTGTGCTGTAACTCAAAGGCAGTAATATTATAATTGTTATAGAACATTCTGCTTGCTGGCCTCTGTGGCGTGAGTGGTAGCGTCTCGGCCTTTCATCCGTAGGTCTTGGGTTCGAATTCTGATCAAGCATGGCATTTTTACACACGCTACAATTCATTCACCTCATCCTCTGAAGCAATACCTAATGGTGGTCTCGGAGGTTAAACAAAAAAAGAACATTCTGTTTTTGAACAAGATATACAGAATAATGCATTAGAAAGTACAATTTTTCAAATTACACGATGCACATTTTGCCCATTCTCTTCATAGACTTGCTGAAACAAATTGTTAAAAATGTTTTGCTGCCAGATATTCTCAATAAATGATCACTGTTTTGGTAAATTTGGCTACTTTAAATACATAAATACTAGTTGTCTTATAATAAAACGTACTAAGGGAGGCCCTGGCACCAGTAATATCCATGAAACGTACTATTCATTACTATTAATCTTAACAGTTGTTTATTTAAGTTTGTTTGTTTTCTTTGATTTGTTGACTTTTTTATGAAGAAAGTAAAGTAATAAAGTTTTAAATTTATGGATTGGAAAGGGTTAAAAATACTCAACATTTATTCTCATAGGATTGAAATTTTTTTTAAGTTTGATTTTTATTTCATTGTCTTGCTTTGAATGTTATACTATAAGGTTTTGTAATTGAGTGTGACATTAATGAATTCTCCAAGGTATTAAGAACAAATACTAAGTAATAATTAGCAATTAACAACTGTTGATAATAAACAAACGATTCTTTTTGCAATGGGTTGTAGAACCTGAATTGAGTTAAACAAGTTAGTTCATATAGTAGGGGTTTTACTTCTGTTTTATCAGTTCATGCTGGACTTCTTGACCAGTCATTGCATGAAAATATGGAGTTGATTTTTGTATTTTTTATGAATATGAAAGTTTTTAAAAGTATTGAAGTTTTATCATATACAGTATAGCTTGTTATTACTTATACATTCTTTGTTTCTGTATTTGCTAAGGCTTTATTCTGGCAACAAATTATTTACCACTCAGTTCTTACTTTCATACATAAAAGGCATTCAGTTAATTAAATACATAATTTAAGTAAAGTTCTGTTGATTATTGAACAATTTATCCAGTAACAAAAGCAGACCATATACTGTATTGACTTCATCACTCTGAATATTTCATTAACTACATCGTGTTAAAAAAGTATTTTCTTTTGTAATTATTAGGATATTTTATTCTTTAGCATAAATAAAACTGATTTTATTTTGTGTACACTGTATTTGATTTCAGTTTAATTTTAAAGGTTTTTTTATTGTATCTATTTTGATATGTCTAATTTATTCATTCAGTCCCATCAACTAAAAATTCATGAGGTCTCCTAATTTTACAGTTATGACCTACTAAGTACAAACATATAAGTTTTTTTTTAATTTGGCATTTGTAATTTCTAATATTTCAAATGAGATTGGAATTTATAGAAAGACATTTATTAGTTTTTCTATTTTTGCACGTTTTCATATATATTCTTCAAATTAATTAATTTCCACCTACTCTCTATACTTGCAAATTCAGGCTTTCTGTTAGCAATCTACTTCCAGACAGATTATTATAGTAAAAGTCAATTTTATTATTCCTTTAACATTTATTTATTTTTTGTGTTTGTATATAAATAAATAATGTTACATTATGTTTTGCATGAATTGCTTTTAATGAATTGAGATAAAATATACATATTACCTTTCATTTTAGTGTCAGTATTGTTTTAACTTAAATTAATTGTGAAATTAATTAATAAGTAAAGATATATTTAAAATATAAATATAAATGACTTTTGGGGTTTGTTAATATTTTTCAGCTGTTTAATGTTTATTTTTAATATATCTTTCACAAACAATATTAATTATCTCATTTATTATATTTTGTTTTTTATATTTATGAAGCTCACCTTTACATATTTAAGGTTAAGTTATATATTAATGTAAGGTTGGATTTACTTTGTAACTTAATTAAGCTAAATTCCTTGCCAAAGGTTTAAATTTCTTTATGAAATAAATAAACTAACCTAAAATTAACAATCCTTTTTGTTATAATTAATTCATAATTAATAAACCCCCTGTTCATTTTGAATATATCACAACTGAAAAATTTTGTATTATGTTAGTGAGAAGTTAAGTACTAGAGCAGTAGTTCACAAACTTTTTTTTTACGTATACTTACGTGAATTACAGATCAGTAGAGTGTGCCACTGAGGTATTAAATATGTCATTAAGGTAACAACAGTTATAACTCTGAATGGTAAAGCAATAAAAAATTATAATTATTTTTGAAAGTAACCATTTATTTTGAAAATAATCATTTATTACAATTTTTTTTGTGATTAATTCACGATATAAGGTTTGAAGCTTGTGCATGGGAATATGAACCAAAAGTTTTGTTGTGTATAAAAAAAGACGTCTGACTGGGACTCGAACCTGGTAAAAATAAAAAAATTGTGTAAAAGTTTTTTAATCATTTGTTACAAAAACATTTATTTACTTTATAAAGAAATGTTACATTATACAGTTATTAACATTACTGATAACAATATTCTTGAAGACTAAAAATTCATTGAGGAGGGTGGTACTCTGTATTTGAAAAAGTAAAGAGATGTCTTTTGTTTAGCTGAACCTAATAATAAGTGGAGATTTGGTTCAAGTTCCAGTATTACAAAATTTAACTTTTACCGTCCCAACAGCAGAAAATCTAGTTTCTCAAAGATATGTGTTAGAAAATAGAATTAAAAATAGTGGTTTTCTCAACAGTGATGGATATTTATTTTTAAACTTTTGCCAAAATTCTCATAACTCTGATTTAGTAAATTCCATTTTTAAGCCTCAATCACAAAATAATTCCATCAAAGATTTTGTTTTGTTACTAGTTAGGATTCCAGGAATAATATCCAGTATGAAAAGGGTTTCTAATCATAGGAATTCAAAGTATTTTTTGAAATATTTCCATAACTTGGAAATTTCAAAAGTTTCAGTAAGGATTATGCAATGGAATTTTATATTATTTGATGAGATTATCCTTTTTATTTCAATTTTGTGTACTGTCACAAATTTTTCCAGATTTGGAAAATGCAGGAGGTTTTCATTTGAAACCCTGTTATTCATTATTTGACATTTTTTTTGATAAATTCCTTTATTTTGTCTACTGAAAATTGATCGTTGTTTCACCTTACAAATTTGAATTTAAGTCTTGAAACAATTGAAAATATCTGTTAAGTAGACTAGTGTTAGTCAACAGCTCATCTACCCACCGGGTTGGTCTAGTGGTGAACGCGTCTTCCCAAATCAGCTGGTTTGGAAAGTTGAGAGTTACAGCTTTCAAGTCCTAGTAAAGCCAGCTATTTTTACACGGACTTGAATACTAGATCGTGGATACCGGTGTTCTTTGGTGGTTGGGGTTCAATTAACCACACATCTCAGGAATGGTCAAACTGAGACGGTACAGGACTACACTTCATTTACACTCATACATATCATCCTCATTCATCCCCTGAAGTATTATCTAAACGGTAGTTACCGGAGGCTACAACAGGAAAAAGAAAGAAAAGTCAACAGCTCATCTGTCAATCAATCATACAATTCAAAGTCTGTATCCATTAGGAACATCTGCATCTCTGAATGTAGCTAAAATTACTTGCTTTACATTGTTTTTTGAACTTAGTTTCTTCCATATGCACTCATTGAATTGTACAGCAAAAAAAATTACTATTTTTTACTTGAGTTATTATGTTTTCTTTTATGTTTAATGCAATGCTTTCAGTTTAGTTTAGTGCACGGTGGTACTGTATGTAGTTGTTTAGTGGACAATTCACCTAACATTCAAGTTACCATATCTTTTGCAGCAGGTAACAACAGCTTTTCACCAGTTGTTAGAAAGATGTGCCTCAACTGCTCTTTGAGTACTGCCTGTAAAAAGACGACATAATTTTCTTTGTGCATTTTATCTCTGACAATTTTTGAACAAAGTAATTTTTGTTTCTAATGTTGAATGTTTAGTGGTAAGGGGTAGTGTTTCAATATTGAAGGTTTCATACTTTGGTCAGAAAGCAGATTTTGAATCTGTTTTAAGAAAGCTGATTCATTTTATACATCCGTCACAGTAAATACAATATTAATGTCCCCAGGATCATATTTTCTTATAAATATTCATATTTTAATAGGAGAATGATCTTGCCTTACTGCAAATTCTGATTCTGAAGTAGAGCTCATTGATACAAGTTTTTTGTCTGGTGTTGTTTTGTTTGTCATTGCTCTATTAAGCCCCTTTTCTATATTGATTTATATTTTATCAACTTTAACTAATTATGTTAATTAAATTAAACCAAATTAATTCAAGCAAAGCACATAAATAAGAAAGTATATAAGAAAAAAGGTGCTTTCAAGATACGTATGCCAACACCAGGACTTCTAGGACACTAGTTTTATCAAATGAAAAAGTAACACAATTACAATATTTTCAAATCAGAGAGTTTGTAAAACAATGGAAGCAGCTACATCCGTCCATGTGTAGGATTGTCATGATCAATTCACTTAACTGCTGGAGGAAAGTATGGTAATCCTTTTATAATAGCCATTAAGATTTTTTTTTTATATGTGCAACATGATGCATGTTGGACAGACATATGCACTGTGGTATGTAAGAACTGTCAGTGTTTGTTCTTGCTGTTCGAACAGCTGATATTCTTATTGTTGCTATTCATAAATAATTAACTCAATTTAAGGGGAAAATAAGTACAATGATGAAATACTTTTGTATTATAATACATCAAAAAAGGTTTGAGCACCCCTGATCCATTTTATTAATAATAAGTAAATACTACTGCTAATAATATCTCTTGTACTAATAATTTTGTATTACAGTATAAAATTCTGTATTTTTGTATTGTGCCTAGTTGTGTATCACCTTGTTAAATTCACTGGTAGTACACAGAAATCTGTGCAGTACCAGTGATTTTGATTAATGTATGTTAAAACATTTTTCACAAGATAAAAACTGAAATTGCAAAAATATCACTGATAAATATAATTTTTGTTTCCTAACATGTGATGCATTATTTTAATCTGTTTTTTAATGCTGAAAACGAATATGAACTCAGAATCTTTCTATCGCCCACCATTTTTGAAAAACTTAAAATTTTTATTAAAGAATTTTTTTTCATTTTCAACATATTTTTCAACCTTTTAAACTCCTGAATTTTATTTTGTTAGCTCATTTTTTATGTTTAACTTTGTTAACATCATTTGTAAGTTATAAATTTATTTTTATTTATAAAAATTGTCATGTGTACTAGACAAACAATTAAATCATGTCATAATTACATATTATGACATATGTACCTATGGTTTGGCGTGAACCAAAGGATCATGTAGCAGATTGTTACTTTTGTTTAACAAGTGTGTTTTGAATTTCTAAAAAATCTAAACATACTGTAAAATATCCTTCATTGCAATCTGCAATCAGGTCTGTACCTCATGAAATTGAATAATTTCAGCCACCTGTGAATGTATGTTTCGAAAGCAGCGATGAAGAAACAGGCACTACTGAAGAAGACAGTAATGATTTTGATTTTGAATTATCTTCCAATAAGCCACATCTTATATCACAAAGTGAATTAAATGACTTGGTTAGGAATTTAAATTTATCAAAAAATGAAGCTGAACCGTTAGGTTCAAGACTGCAAGTTTGGAATTTACTTCAAATAATTCGGAAATTTTGGGCTTTTGAAGCCGACAAAAAGAACTTTCTCAGTACTTTATTGATGAAAATAATTTGGTTTATTGTACAAATATTGATGAGGTTATTTTGCACCTAGGACAAGTTCATAAAATTGTGGACTGGCACCTTTTCATAGATTCGTCCAAGTATAGTTTAAAAGTGGTTCTAGTACATAACGGTAACAAATATCCTTCGATACCAATCGCTTATGGTATTAATTTGAAAGAGACATATGATGTAATGAAAGACATTCTTGAAAAAATAAATTATAAAAACATAGCTGAAACATATGTGGTGATTTGAAAGTTATAGCTATTTTGGTAGGCTATTTTGGTAGGTATTTTTGTAGGCTGTACTAAGTATATGTGTTTGCAAATGGGACAGCCGAGCTAGGGATAAACAGTATGTTACCAAAGAATGGAAGAAGTGAGACAATTTAACTCCAAATGCGAAAAATATTATTCATGAGCACTTAGTTGAACCCAAAAAAATATGTTTACCCCCTCTCAATATCAAGCTAGGACCAATGAAAAATTTTGTAAAAGCAATGAAGGAGAGTCCCGGATTTTTGTACAACAGGCAGAAATTTCCAAATGTAAGTGAAGGAAAAATTAAAGAAGGAATATTTGTTGGTCCTCAAATAATAGAGTTGGTCAAAGATGATGTATTTAACTCGATGTTAAATAATGTAGAAAGTGAAGCTTGGGCTTCATTTAAAGGCGTTTGTAAAAATGTTTCTCAGCAAACAAAAATCCGACAACTACCACGATATTGTTAATCAACTTCCTATTTCATACAGAGCAATGGGATGTAATATGTCTTCGTAAATACATCTCCTCCACTCACATCTGGATTTTTTCCCGGACAACCTTGGAGATGTAAATGACGAACCATGGTGAACGTTTCTACCAAGACATTTTGGTGATGGAAAGCCGCTATAAAGGCAAGTGGAATACTAACAGTGCTAGCCAATTACTGTTGAACATTAATTTGGGATGTGCCTGAGACTATTTATAAAATAAAAGCATCGGCAAAATCATTCTAACCCAGATATGGCCGTACAAAATGATAAATTTTACAGATTTTAACTATATTTTTCCGTAATTCTTTTTGAAGCATTATTTATTTAAAACTAAGGGTGATAGAAAAATTGTATTTACAGATCTGTAATGCACACAAAAAAGCAATTCAAGAAATAGTATCACACTGAGAGAAACATTAAAAATGTTTTTTTCTCTATCAGTGTATTCAGTGTTGCATACACTTTTTAATATAACAATATATGTTAAGATTTTTTCTTTAACCTGGAAATTATTATCCATTTTGACATTTTAAATCCATTTCTTAATATTTGTTCACTAATGTTAAAATCTCACTTTCATTGTTAGTTTTCAAGTTGTCTTATGTCTGAAAAGAAAAAAAAAACATTTATGGTAATAAATTTCATTAAACATGTTTACTATGTTCAGGCAGCAGTGCTGTCTGACACCATGTGATGTTAAATATTAGTTTTACTTTCTTTTCAACATAATTGTTTCTATTTTATTTAACATGTGGTTGTATTCATTAATTGTTTATCAAATGCATAACACAACCATATGATACGGCCTAGTCGCCAAGCTTGTTGGATTCACTTATAGTATATTATTGTAAGATAATTGTTAAATTATGGCGGGCAATATGTTGAGACACAGTTCCATATCATTCACTCCTCTCCTGATGATTCACTCGGCTTCGTATGCTTCACCCAGCTCCTGACGATTCACTCGGCTCCATCTACTCTGTATAAGTTGGCTCCGCACTAGAATCTGGCAGTCTAGTCTAGTCTCAATCTGTCATTTGAAGACTCATTTTCTTCAGTCAAAATTTACCCATCATATAGTAGACATGTATATATTCATTAAATTATATATATTTTTCAACAATGTAATACAAATTTAATTAAATCATGAATATGTTAATATACAATTGTTAATTCGAATCGGTATTTGTTTTATTTAAATCCACTTAACATAAACGAAACACACTGCCATCCCAGTAATTACAAAACAACTTGAAATTTGATTAGGAAAAAGATAAAGTCCATATTTTGTAATGTCAACTAAATATTTTACAGATGTTTAGTTAAAAAAATAATTACAGAGCTTGGAAATTGCACATACCAATAAAATAATGGAAAATGTAAATGATTCTTTTCATGCTGTTTAACACTCTTAGCGCCATGTGTATCAATCTGATACATTTTTAGCAATGTCAAAACGGCCATGTGTATAATTTTGATGCACACGTAATGGTCTTAATAAATAAATAAAAAATGTCTGGCCTGGGGTGAAGTTTTACTGATTTAGGCGTAGCGCTAAGAGTGTTAAATAAGGTCTCAGTAAAATAAGTACAACTTAAAATAGAACAGGCTTTAATTTGACATAATCTGTTTTTAACTGTTTGTTTAGAAGTTATAACTACTCAAAATACAGGTACCTCTTTTCATTTGCCAGATTTTAGTTAATTACCAAAGAAAGTTGTATTGAAAAATACAATTATCTTTCTTACCTGTTTAAGCCATTTTTTTCATAAAGAATAAATAACTAATATGTGATGTTATTTTTGCCATCAATCAGAGCTATTAAACTTAAAAAACAGGATTTTTCTTCAGCGCTTATATAATGAAAATTTAAAAATTTTTATAACATTTCAGAGAAACTGTTACTAATTGTGTAAAATAAATTTTATTGAGAACTTTGAAGTAAAGAAATTATTAGAAGGACTGTACTCAATCCAAAATGAAAAAAAATCCATATGAACCAGGCGGCAGTGGTTGAGTACCATCTTTCATGTAGTTTCCAGAACTTTTTCACGATTCAAGACTTCTAATTTAGGATAGAATCTTTTGTAATATTGTAACAAAATTTTGTCTTACGTGAACTATTATTTAACATGGGCTATTGCTTGCCTCGAAAGAAAAATACATAGAATCTATCACCTGGAATTCTATTCTAAAGGATAAACAGAATAGTGTATTATTTTATAAATATGTAGCTAAAGTGTAAAAGAAAGATTTTTTAATGATAATCACTTCAATAAAACACAACAAATTCAAACAAGATATACTAGTTTTTTTTTTCTACGTGCACGCTTCCATGAAACCAAACCATTAAAGACATCAAGCACCTTTTACTTGCTAAGTTCTTTCATGTTGCAAGATTACACTTAAAATGTAAATAGAAAGTAATAAATGCTCGTGGACACTGTTTCATTGTATGCTGTTAACATTTATTCATAGCTAATCACCATAGTAGCCAGCGATGCTTAAAATTCGCATTAAAAATATGATTCTCTAGTTACTATTCACTTTTTGGTTTTCAAGAGATTATTCATTTAATCCCAGTAATGTCATTTCTGTTATTTTGTAAATTACATTATTGAAGGTGGAATACCTTTTGGTTTTCAAAAATTCAGAGATGTTTTAATCGTCTTCTTTTTTTCTTACTGTGTTATTAAAATTCATTATTGACAAAATATTATTGCCATAATTAAACAAAAAAAAATTGTTTATTAATTCAAATGTCACAATTCTGTGATTGGTTGAATGATAAATTTTTTCTAAAACTAATTTTTAATAGGTTATGCAAGAAAAAGTTGGAAGGGTGTTGCTAGCCCTTCTTCTTGACAGAGAGGCGGTGATGCTACCTCTATAATCCTTAAAATAGGGTTTTTCGACTTCATCCGTACATTCAAATACATTTTATTAAATAAGTAAGAGTGATGTCTTATGAAAGATTGTGTTTAAGAGTCCTGAATAAAAATGCAATCATATGCGCAAAACTGGGCTGTTATGACGCGAATTTTTGTTTTTATTAATTATTTTAATGAAGTATAATTGTTACCTCGTGTATTGTTTTTAATTTGGGGGTTCCAGTGGTCATTTGTTTGAACAAGTAGCTTTTACCTGTGTTATGACTATTAACAGTACACACAGTGCTAGTGTTTCCAAAAAAATATTCGCCTATCCATTTCTCCATGTCGTGCTTATGTTCACATCGAATGATTATTGCATAATACTATATGAGTTTTCTTTTTGTGTTTTTAACCTTTTTACCGATGTGCACTCAATACAGTTTTTATTGTTCTTAGATGATAGGAGAACATTTTTCATTTGTATTCTTCAATTATGTAATTTTCACCTACTCTAACAAATACAGTTACTTTATATTAGCAATTTACTTACAGTTTATTGTAGCAAAAGTTTATTTAATTATTTATTCTAGAAATTTAACCTTTTATAAGTATTTTTTGTGTTTACTTTTTACATAAATATGAAATATTCTGTTGCTGTTATTAATCTACTGTTGTAGATTAAATTGCTATTACCATCTTACCTTTTACTGTTGCTTTGTTGTATTTGAATAAAAAAAAAAACAAATAAGTGGTTAGAAACTGTATTAAGTGCATGCTAAGTTATTGATTTTATATTTTTTATGACCTGGAGATTTCAGTTGATTAAATCTCTCCCATAGATTACAATTACTATAGTTCATTTCTTGAAAAAACCATTTTCCTTCATTGCTGTTTATAGAGTTTGATATGTTTTAATGTCATGCATGTTTCTTGTAATATTGTTAAATCAGTTTCTAAGTATTTAGTGGGGAGATTCTGTACAATTACTCAGTCATATCCACTTTAGTATTTTAGATATAATTTAATAGTAGTATTATTTTCAGAACTTCTAATTTTGCTCATTACATTGGTTACATGGTATTATTTTGACCTAGCATTTGTGCTGTAACTCAAAGGCAGTAATATTATAATTGTTATAGAACATTCTGCTTGCTGGCCTCTGTGGCGTGAGTGGTAGCGTCTCGGCCTTTCATCCGTAGGTCTTGGGTTCGAATTCTGATCAAGCATGGCATTTTTACACACGCTACAATTCATTCACCTCATCCTCTGAAGCAATACCTAATGGTGGTCTCGGAGGTTAAACAAAAAAAGAACATTCTGTTTTTGAACAAGATATACAGAATAATGCATTAGAAAGTACAATTTTTCAAATTACACGATGCACATTTTGCCCATTCTCTTCATAGACTTGCTGAAACAAATTGTTAAAAATGTTTTGCTGCCAGATATTCTCAATAAATGATCACTGTTTTGGTAAATTTGGCTACTTTAAATACATAAATACTAGTTGTCTTATAATAAAACGTACTAAGGGAGGCCCTGGCACCAGTAATATCCATGAAACGTACTATTCATTACTATTAATCTTAACAGTTGTTTATTTAAGTTTGTTTGTTTTCTTTGATTTGTTGACTTTTTTATGAAGAAAGTAAAGTAATAAAGTTTTAAATTTATGGATTGGAAAGGGTTAAAAATACTCAACATTTATTCTCATAGGATTGAAATTTTTTTTAAGTTTGATTTTTATTTCATTGTCTTGCTTTGAATGTTATACTATAAGGTTTTGTAATTGAGTGTGACATTAATGAATTCTCCAAGGTATTAAGAACAAATACTAAGTAATAATTAGCAATTAACAACTGTTGATAATAAACAAACGATTCTTTTTGCAATGGGTTGTAGAACCTGAATTGAGTTAAACAAGTTAGTTCATATAGTAGGGGTTTTACTTCTGTTTTATCAGTTCATGCTGGACTTCTTGACCAGTCATTGCATGAAAATATGGAGTTGATTTTTGTATTTTTTATGAATATGAAAGTTTTTAAAAGTATTGAAGTTTTATCATATACAGTATAGCTTGTTATTACTTATACATTCTTTGTTTCTGTATTTGCTAAGGCTTTATTCTGGCAACAAATTATTTACCACTCAGTTCTTACTTTCATACATAAAAGGCATTCAGTTAATTAAATACATAATTTAAGTAAAGTTCTGTTGATTATTGAACAATTTATCCAGTAACAAAAGCAGACCATATACTGTGTTGACTTCATCACTCTGAATATTTCATTAACTACATCGTGTTAAAAAAGTATTTTCTTTTGTAATTATTAGGATATTTTATTCTTTAGCATAAATAAAACTGATTTTATTTTGTGTACACTGTATTTGATTTCAGTTTAATTTTAAAGGTTTTTTTATTGTATCTATTTTGATATGTCTAATTTATTCATTCAGTCCCATCAACTAAAAATTCATGAGGTCTCCTAATTTTACAGTTATGACCTACTAAGTACAAACATATAAGTTTTTTTTTAATTTGGCATTTGTAATTTCTAATATTTCAAATGAGATTGGAATTTATAGAAAGACATTTATTAGTTTTTCTATTTTTGCACGTTTTCATATATATTCTTCAAATTAATTAATTTCCACCTACTCTCTATACTTGCAAATTCAGGCTTTCTGTTAGCAATCTACTTCCAGACAGATTATTATAGTAAAAGTCAATTTTATTATTCCTTTAACATTTATTTATTTTTTGTGTTTGTATATAAATAAATAATGTTACATTATGTTTTGCATGAATTGCTTTTAATGAATTGAGATAAAATATACATATTACCTTTCATTTTAGTGTCAGTATTGTTTTAACTTAAATTAATTGTGAAATTAATTAATAAGTAAAGATATATTTAAAATATAAATATAAATGACTTTTGGGGTTTGTTAATATTTTTCAGCTGTTTAATGTTTATTTTTAATATATCTTTCACAAACAATATTAATTATCTCATTTATTATATTTTGTTTTTTATATTTATGAAGCTCGCCTTTACATATTTAAGGTTAAGTTATATATTAATGTAAGGTTGGATTTACTTTGTAACTTAATTAAGCTAAATTCCTTGCCAAAGGTTTAAATTTCTTTATGAAATAAATAAACTAACCTAAAATTAACAATCCTTTTTGTTATAATTAATTCATAATTAATAAACCTCCTGTTCATTTTGAATATATCACAACTGAAAAATTTTGTATTATGTTAGTGAGAAGTTAAGTACTAGAGCAGTAGTTCACAAACTTTTTTTTTACGTATACTTACGTGAATTACAGATCAGTAGAGTGTGCCACTGAGGTATTAAATATGTCATTAAGGTAACAACAGTTATAACTCTGAATGGTAAAGCAATAAAAAATTATAATTATTTTTGAAAGTAACCATTTATTTTGAAAATAATCATTTATTACAATTTTTTTTGTGATTAATTCACGATATAAGGTTTGAAGCTTGTGCATGGGAATATGAACCAAAAGTTTTGTTGTGTATAAAAAAAGACGTCTGACTGGGACTCGAACCTGGTAAAAATAAAAAATTTGTGTAAAAGTTTTTTAATCATTTGTTACAAAAACATTTATTTACTTTATAAAGAAATGTTACATTATACAGTTATTAACATTACTGATAACAATATTCTTGAAGACTAAAAATTCATTGAGGAGGGTGGTACTCTGTATTTGAAAAAGTAAAGAGATGTCTTTTGTTTAGCTGAACCTAATAATAAGTGGAGATTTGGTTCAAGTTCCAGTATTACAAAATTTAACTTTTACCGTCCCAACAGCAGAAAATCTAGTTTCTCAAAGATATGTGTTAGAAAATAGAATTAAAAATAGTGGTTTTCTCAACAGTGATGGATATTTATTTTTAAACTTTTGCCAAAATTCTCATAACTCTGATTTAGTAAATTCCATTTTTAAGCCTCAATCACAAAATAATTCCATCAAAGATTTTGTTTTGTTACTAGTTAGGATTCCAGGAATAATATCCAGTATGAAAAGGGTTTCTAATCATAGGAATTCAAAGTATTTTTTGAAATATTTCCATAACTTGGAAATTTCAAAAGTTTCAGTAAGGATTATGCAATGGAATTTTATATTATTTGATGAGATTATCCTTTTTATTTCAATTTTGTGTACTGTCACAAATTTTTCCAGATTTGGAAAATGCAGGAGGTTTTCATTTGAAACCCTGTTATTCATTATTTGACATTTTTTTTGATAAATTCCTTTATTTTGTCTACTGAAAATTGATCGTTGTTTCACCTTACAAATTTGAATTTAAGTCTTGAAACAATTGAAAATATCTGTTAAGTAGACTAGTGTTAGTCAACAGCTCATCTACCCACCGGGTTGGTCTAGTGGTGAACGCGTCTTCCCAAATCAGCTGGTTTGGAAAGTTGAGAGTTACAGCTTTCAAGTCCTAGTAAAGCCAGCTATTTTTACACGGACTTGAATACTAGATCGTGGATACCGGTGTTCTTTGGTGGTTGGGGTTCAATTAACCACACATCTCAGGAATGGTCAAACTGAGACGGTACAGGACTACACTTCATTTACACTCATACATATCATCCTCATTCATCCCCTGAAGTATTATCTAAACGGTAGTTACCGGAGGCTACAACAGGAAAAAGAAAGAAAAGTCAACAGCTCATCTGTCAATCAATCATACAATTCAAAGTCTGTATCCATTAGGAACATCTGCATCTCTGAATGTAGCTAAAATTACTTGCTTTACATTGTTTTTTGAACTTAGTTTCTTCCATATGCACTCATTGAATTGTACAGCAAAAAAAATTACTATTTTTTACTTGAGTTATTATGTTTTCTTTTATGTTTAATGCAATGCTTTCAGTTTAGTTTAGTGCACGGTGGTACTGTATGTAGTTGTTTAGTGGACAATTCACCTAACATTCAAGTTACCATATCTTTTGCAGCAGGTAACAACAGCTTTTCACCAGTTGCTAGAAAGATGTGCCTCAACTGCTCTTTGAGTACTGCCTGTAAAAAGACGACATAATTTTCTTTGTGCATTTTATCTCTGACAATTTTTGAACAAAGTAATTTTTGTTTCTAATGTTGAATGTTTAGTGGTAAGGGGTAGTGTTTCAATATTGAAGGTTTCATACTTTGGTCAGAAAGCAGATTTTGAATCTGTTTTAAGAAAGCTGATTCATTTTATACATCCGTCACAGTAAATACAATATTAATGTCCCCAGGATCATATTTTCTTATAAATATTCATATTTTAATAGGAGAATGATCTTGCCTTACTGCAAATTCTGATTCTGAAGTAGAGCTCATTGATACAAGTTTTTTGTCTGGTGTTGTTTTGTTTGTCATTGCTCTATTAAGCCCCTTTTCTATATTGATTTATATTTTATCAACTTTAACTAATTATGTTAATTAAATTAAACCAAATTAATTCAAGCAAAGCACATAAATAAGAAAGTATATAAGAAAAAAGGTGCTTTCAAGATACGTATGCCAACACCAGGACTTCTAGGACACTAGTTTTATCAAATGAAAAAGTAACACAATTACAATATTTTCAAATCAGAGAGTTTGTAAAACAATGGAAGCAGCTACATCCGTCCATGTGTAGGATTATCATGATCAATTCACTTAACTGCTGGAGGAAAGTATGGTAATCCTTTTATAATAGCCATTAAGATTTTTTTTTTATATGTGCAACATGATGCATGTTGGACAGACATATGCACTGTGGTATGTAAGAACTGTCAGTGTTTGTTCTTGCTGTTCGAACAGCTGATATTCTTATTGTTGCTATTCATAAATAATTAACTCAATTTAAGGGGAAAATAAGTACAATGATGAAATACTTTTGTATTATAATACATCAAAAAAGGTTTGAGCACCCCTGATCCATTTTATTAATAATAAGTAAATACTACTGCTAATAATATCTCTTGTACTAATAATTTTGTATTACAGTATAAAATTCTGTATTTTTGTATTGTGCCTAGTTGTGTATCACCTTGTTAAATTCACTGGTAGTACACAGAAATCTGTGCAGTACCAGTGATTTTGATTAATGTATGTTAAAACATTTTTCACAAGATAAAAACTGAAATTGCAAAAATATCACTGATAAATATAATTTTTGTTTCCTAACATGTGATGCATTATTTTAATCTGTTTTTTAATGCTGAAAACGAATATGAACTCAGAATCTTTCTATCGCCCACCATTTTTGAAAAACTTAAAATTTTTATTAAAGAATTTTTTTTCATTTTCAACATATTTTTCAACCTTTTAAACTCCTGAATTTTATTTTGTTAGCTCATTTTTTATGTTTAACTTTGTTAACATCATTTGTAAGTTATAAATTTATTTTTATTTATAAAAATTGTCATGTGTACTAGACAAACAATTAAATCATGTCATAATTACATATTATGACATATGTACCTATGGTTTGGCGTGAACCAAAGGATCATGTAGCAGATTGTTACTTTTGTTTAACAAGTGTGTTTTGAATTTCTAAAAAATCTAAACATACTGTAAAATATCCTTCATTGCAATCTGCAATCAGGTCTGTACCTCATGAAATTGAATAATTTCAGCCACCTGTGAATGTATGTTTCGAAAGCAGCGATGAAGAAACAGGCACTACTGAAGAAGACAGTAATGATTTTGATTTTGAATTATCTTCCAATAAGCCACATCTTATATCACAAAGTGAATTAAATGACTTGGTTAGGAATTTAAATTTATCAAAAAATGAAGCTGAACCGTTAGGTTCAAGACTGCAAGTTTGGAATTTACTTCAAATAATTCGGAAATTTTGGGCTTTTGAAGCCGACAAAAAGAACTTTCTCAGTACTTTATTGATGAAAATAATTTGGTTTATTGTACAAATATTGATGAGGTTATTTTGCACCTAGGACAAGTTCATAAAATTGTGGACTGGCACCTTTTCATAGATTCGTCCAAGTATAGTTTAAAAGTGGTTCTAGTACATAACGGTAACAAATATCCTTCGATACCAATCGCTTATGGTATTAATTTGAAAGAGACATATGATGTAATGAAAGACATTCTTGAAAAAATAAATTATAAAAACATAGCTGAAACATATGTGGTGATTTGAAAGTTATAGCTATTTTGGTAGGCTATTTTGGTAGGTATTTTTGTAGGCTGTACTAAGTATATGTGTTTGCAAATGGGACAGCCGAGCTAGGGATAAACAGTATGTTACCAAAGAATGGAAGAAGTGAGACAATTTAACTCCAAATGCGAAAAATATTATTCATGAGCACTTAGTTGAACCCAAAAAAATATGTTTACCCCCTCTCAATATCAAGCTAGGACCAATGAAAAATTTTGTAAAAGCAATGAAGGAGAGTCCCGGATTTTTGTACAACAGGCAGAAATTTCCAAATGTAAGTGAAGGAAAAATTAAAGAAGGAATATTTGTTGGTCCTCAAATAATAGAGTTGGTCAAAGATGATGTATTTAACTCGATGTTAAATAATGTAGAAAGTGAAGCTTGGGCTTCATTTAAAGGCGTTTGTAAAAATGTTTCTCAGCAAACAAAAATCCGACAACTACCACGATATTGTTAATCAACTTCCTATTTCATACAGAGCAATGGGATGTAATATGTCTTCGTAAATACATCTCCTCCACTCACATCTGGATTTTTTCCCGGACAACCTTGGAGATGTAAATGACGAACCATGGTGAACGTTTCTACCAAGACATTTTGGTGATGGAAAGCCGCTATAAAGGCAAGTGGAATACTAACAGTGCTAGCCAATTACTGTTGAACATTAATTTGGGATGTGCCTGAGACTATTTATAAAATAAAAGCATCGGCAAAATCATTCTAACCCAGATATGGCCGTACAAAATGATAAATTTTACAGATTTTAACTATATTTTTCCGTAATTCTTTTTGAAGCATTATTTATTTAAAACTAAGGGTGATAGAAAAATTGTATTTACAGATCTGTAATGCACACAAAAAAGCAATTCAAGAAATAGTATCACACTGAGAGAAACATTAAAAATGTTTTTTTCTCTATCAGTGTATTCAGTGTTGCATACACTTTTTAATATAACAATATATGTTAAGATTTTTTCTTTAACCTGGAAATTATTATCCATTTTGACATTTTAAATCCATTTCTTAATATTTGTTCACTAATGTTAAAATCTCACTTTCATTGTTAGTTTTCAAGTTGTCTTATGTCTGAAAAGAAAAAAAAAACATTTATGGTAATAAATTTCATTAAACATGTTTACTATGTTCAGGCAGCAGTGCTGTCTGACACCATGTGATGTTAAATATTAGTTTTACTTTCTTTTCAACATAATTGTTTCTATTTTATTTAACATGTGGTTGTATTCATTAATTGTTTATCAAATGCATAACACAACCATATGATACGGCCTAGTCGCCAAGCTTGTTGGATTCACTTATAGTATATTATTGTAAGATAATTGTTAAATTATGGCGGGCAATATGTTGAGACACAGTTCCATATCATTCACTCCTCTCCTGATGATTCACTCGGCTTCGTATGCTTCACCCAGCTCCTGACGATTCACTCGGCTCCATCTACTCTGTATAAGTTGGCTCCGCACTAGAATCTGGCAGTCTAGTCTAGTCTCAATCTGTCATTTGAAGACTCATTTTCTTCAGTCAAAATTTACCCATCATATAGTAGACATGTATATATTCATTAAATTATATATATTTTTCAACAATGTAATACAAATTTAATTAAATCATGAATATGTTAATATACAATTGTTAATTCGAATCGGTATTTGTTTTATTTAAATCCACTTAACATAAACGAAACACACTGCCATCCCAGTAATTACAAAACAACTTGAAATTTGATTAGGAAAAAGATAAAGTCCATATTTTGTAATGTCAACTAAATATTTTACAGATGTTTAGTTAAAAAAATAATTACAGAGCTTGGAAATTGCACATACCAATAAAATAATGGAAAATGTAAATGATTCTTTTCATGCTGTTTAACACTCTTAGCGCCATGTGTATCAATCTGATACATTTTTAGCAATGTCAAAACGGCCATGTGTATAATTTTGATGCACACGTAATGGTCTTAATAAATAAATAAAAAATGTCTGGCCTGGGGTGAAGTTTTACTGATTTAGGCGTAGCGCTAAGAGTGTTAAATAAGGTCTCAGTAAAATAAGTACAACTTAAAATAGAACAGGCTTTAATTTGACATAATCTGTTTTTAACTGTTTGTTTAGAAGTTATAACTACTCAAAATACAGGTACCTCTTTTCATTTGCCAGATTTTAGTTAATTACCAAAGAAAGTTGTATTGAAAAATACAATTATCTTTCTTACCTGTTTAAGCCATTTTTTTCATAAAGAATAAATAACTAATATGTGATGTTATTTTTGCCATCAATCAGAGCTATTAAACTTAAAAAACAGGATTTTTCTTCAGCGCTTATATAATGAAAATTTAAAAATTTTTATAACATTTCAGAGAAACTGTTACTAATTGTGTAAAATAAATTTTATTGAGAACTTTGAAGTAAAGAAATTATTAGAAGGACTGTACTCAATCCAAAATGAAAAAAAATCCATATGAACCAGGCGGCAGTGGTTGAGTACCATCTTTCATGTAGTTTCCAGAACTTTTTCACGATTCAAGACTTCTAATTTAGGATAGAATCTTTTGTAATATTGTAACAAAATTTTGTCTTACGTGAACTATTATTTAACATGGGCTATTGCTTGCCTCGAAAGAAAAATACATAGAATCTATCACCTGGAATTCTATTCTAAAGGATAAACAGAATAGTGTATTATTTTATAAATATGTAGCTAAAGTGTAAAAGAAAGATTTTTTAATGATAATCACTTCAATAAAACACAACAAATTCAAACAAGATATACTAGTTTTTTTTTTCTACGTGCACGCTTCCATGAAACCAAACCATTAAAGACATCAAGCACCTTTTACTTGCTAAGTTCTTTCATGTTGCAAGATTACACTTAAAATGTAAATAGAAAGTAATAAATGCTCGTGGACACTGTTTCATTGTATGCTGTTAACATTTATTCATAGCTAATCACCATAGTAGCCAGCGATGCTTAAAATTCGCATTAAAAATATGATTCTCTAGTTACTATTCACTTTTTGGTTTTCAAGAGATTATTCATTTAATCCCAGTAATGTCATTTCTGTTATTTTGTAAATTACATTATTGAAGGTGGAATACCTTTTGGTTTTCAAAAATTCAGAGATGTTTTAATCGTCTTCTTTTTTTCTTACTGTGTTATTAAAATTCATTATTGACAAAATATTATTGCCATAATTAAACAAAAAAAAATTGTTTATTAATTCAAATGTCACAATTCTGTGATTGGTTGAATGATAAATTTTTTCTAAAACTAATTTTTAATAGGTTATGCAAGAAAAAGTTGGAAGGGTGTTGCTAGCCCTTCTTCTTGACAGAGAGGCGGTGATGCTACCTCTATAATCCTTAAAATAGGGTTTTTCGACTTCATCCGTACATTCAAATACATTTTATTAAATAAGTAAGAGTGATGTCTTATGAAAGATTGTGTTTAAGAGTCCTGAATAAAAATGCAATCATATGCGCAAAACTGGGCTGTTATGACGCGAATTTTTGTTTTTATTAATTATTTTAATGAAGTATAATTGTTACCTCGTGTATTGTTTTTAATTTGGGGGTTCCAGTGGTCATTTGTTTGAACAAGTAGCTTTTACCTGTGTTATGACTATTAACAGTACACACAGTGCTAGTGTTTCCAAAAAAATATTCGCCTATCCATTTCTCCATGTCGTGCTTATGTTCTCATCGAATGATTATTGCATAATACTATATGAGTTTTCTTTTTGTGTTTTTAACCTTTTTACCGATGTGCACTCAATACAGTTTTTATTGTTCTTAGATGATAGGAGAACATTTTTCATTTGTATTCTTCAATTATGTAATTTTCACCTACTCTAACAAATACAGTTACTTTATATTAGCAATTTACTTACAGTTTATTGTAGCAAAAGTTTATTTAATTATTTATTCTAGAAATTTAACCTTTTATAAGTATTTTTTGTGTTTACTTTTTACATAAATATGAAATATTCTGTTGCTGTTATTAATCTACTGTTGTAGATTAAATTGCTATTACCATCTTACCTTTTACTGTTGCTTTGTTGTATTTGAATAAAAAAAAAAACAAATAAGTGGTTAGAAACTGTATTAAGTGCATGCTAAGTTATTGATTTTATATTTTTTATGACCTGGAGATTTCAGTTGATTAAATCTCTCCCATAGATTACAATTACTATAGTTCATTTCTTGAAAAAACCATTTTCCTTCATTGCTGTTTATAGAGTTTGATATGTTTTAATGTCATGCATGTTTCTTGTAATATTGTTAAATCAGTTTCTAAGTATTTAGTGGGGAGATTCTGTACAATTACTCAGTCATATCCACTTTAGTATTTTAGATATAATTTAATAGTAGTATTATTTTCAGAACTTCTAATTTTGCTCATTACATTGGTTACATGGTATTATTTTGACCTAGCATTTGTGCTGTAACTCAAAGGCAGTAATATTATAATTGTTATAGAACATTCTGCTTGCTGGCCTCTGTGGCGTGAGTGGTAGCGTCTCGGCCTTTCATCCGTAGGTCTTGGGTTCGAATTCTGATCAAGCATGGCATTTTTACACACGCTACAATTCATTCACCTCATCCTCTGAAGCAATACCTAATGGTGGTCTCGGAGGTTAAACAAAAAAAGAACATTCTGTTTTTGAACAAGATATACAGAATAATGCATTAGAAAGTACAATTTTTCAAATTACACGATGCACATTTTGCCCATTCTCTTCATAGACTTGCTGAAACAAATTGTTAAAAATGTTTTGCTGCCAGATATTCTCAATAAATGATCACTGTTTTGGTAAATTTGGCTACTTTAAGTACATAAATACTAGTTGTCTTATAATAAAACGTACTAAGGGAGGCCCTGGCACCAGTAATATCCATGAAACGTACTATTCATTACTATTAATCTTAACAGTTGTTTATTTAAGTTTGTTTGTTTTCTTTGATTTGTTGACTTTTTTATGAAGAAAGTAAAGTAATAAAGTTTTAAATTTATGGATTGGAAAGGGTTAAAAATACTCAACATTTATTCTCATAGGATTGAAATTTTTTTTAAGTTTGATTTTTATTTCATTGTCTTGCTTTGAATGTTATACTATAAGGTTTTGTAATTGAGTGTGACATTAATGAATTCTCCAAGGTATTAAGAACAAATACTAAGTAATAATTAGCAATTAACAACTGTTGATAATAAACAAACGATTCTTTTTGCAATGGGTTGTAGAACCTGAATTGAGTTAAACAAGTTAGTTCATATAGTAGGGGTTTTACTTCTGTTTTATCAGTTCATGCTGGACTTCTTGACCAGTCATTGCATGAAAATATGGAGTTGATTTTTGTATTTTTTATGAATATGAAAGTTTTTAAAAGTATTGAAGTTTTATCATATACAGTATAGCTTGTTATTACTTATACATTCTTTGTTTCTGTATTTGCTAAGGCTTTATTCTGGCAACAAATTATTTACCACTCAGTTCTTACTTTCATACATAAAAGGCATTCAGTTAATTAAATACATAATTTAAGTAAAGTTCTGTTGATTATTGAACAATTTATCCAGTAACAAAAGCAGACCATATACTGTGTTCGACTTCATCACTCTGAATATTTCATTAACTACATCGTGTTAAAAAAGTATTTTCTTTTGTAATTATTAGGATATTTTATTCTTTAGCATAAATAAAACTGATTTTATTTTGTGTACACTGTATTTGATTTCAGTTTAATTTTAAAGGTTTTTTTATTGTATCTATTTTGATATGTCTAATTTATTCATTCAGTCCCATCAACTAAAAATTCATGAGGTCTCCTAATTTTACAGTTATGACCTACTAAGTACAAACATATAAGTTTTTTTTTAATTTGGCATTTGTAATTTCTAATATTTCAAATGAGATTGGAATTTATAGAAAGACATTTATTAGTTTTTCTATTTTTGCACGTTTTCATATATATTCTTCAAATTAATTAATTTCCACCTACTCTCTATACTTGCAAATTCAGGCTTTCTGTTAGCAATCTACTTCCAGACAGATTATTATAGTAAAAGTCAATTTTATTATTCCTTTAACATTTATTTATTTTTTGTGTTTGTATATAAATAAATAATGTTACATTATGTTTTGCATGAATTGCTTTTAATGAATTGAGATAAAATATACATATTACCTTTCATTTTAGTGTCAGTATTGTTTTAACTTAAATTAATTGTGAAATTAATTAATAAGTAAAGATATATTTAAAATATAAATATAAATGACTTTTGGGGTTTGTTAATATTTTTCAGCTGTTTAATGTTTATTTTTAATATATCTTTCACAAACAATATTAATTATCTCATTTATTATATTTTGTTTTTTATATTTATGAAGCTCACCTTTACATATTTAAGGTTAAGTTATATATTAATGTAAGGTTGGATTTACTTTGTAACTTAATTAAGCTAAATTCCTTGCCAAAGGTTTAAATTTCTTTATGAAATAAATAAACTAACCTAAAATTAACAATCCTTTTTGTTATAATTAATTCATAATTAATAAACCTCCTGTTCATTTTGAATATATCACAACTGAAAAATTTTGTATTATGTTAGTGAGAAGTTAAGTACTAGAGCAGTAGTTCACAAACTTTTTTTTTACGTATACTTACGTGAATTACAGATCAGTAGAGTGTGCCACTGAGGTATTAAATATGTCATTAAGGTAACAACAGTTATAACTCTGAATGGTAAAGCAATAAAAAATTATAATTATTTTTGAAAGTAACCATTTATTTTGAAAATAATCATTTATTACAATTTTTATTGTGATTAATTCACGATATAAGGTTTGAAGCTTGTGCATGGGAATATGAACCAAAAGTTTTGTTGTGTATAAAAAAAGACGTCTGACTGGGACTCGAACCTGGTAAAAATAAAAAATTTGTGTAAAAGTTTTTTAATCATTTGTTACAAAAACATTTATTTACTTTATAAAGAAATGTTACATTATACAGTTATTAACATTACTGATAACAATATTCTTGAAGACTAAAAATTCATTGAGGAGGGTGGTACTCTGTATTTGAAAAAGTAAAGAGATGTCTTTTGTTTAGCTGAACCTAATAATAAGTGGAGATTTGGTTCAAGTTCCAGTATTACAAAATTTAACTTTTACCGTCCCAACAGCAGAAAATCTAGTTTCTCAAAGATATGTGTTAGAAAATAGAATTAAAAATAGTGGTTTTCTCAACAGTGATGGATATTTATTTTTAAACTTTTGCCAAAATTCTCATAACTCTGATTTAGTAAATTCCATTTTTAAGCCTCAATCACAAAATAATTCCATCAAAGATTTTGTTTTGTTACTAGTTAGGATTCCAGGAATAATATCCAGTATGAAAAGGGTTTCTAATCATAGGAATTCAAAGTATTTTTTGAAATATTTCCATAACTTGGAAATTTCAAAAGTTTCAGTAAGGATTATGCAATGGAATTTTATATTATTTGATGAGATTATCCTTTTTATTTCAATTTTGTGTACTGTCACAAATTTTTCCAGATTTGGAAAATGCAGGAGGTTTTCATTTGAAACCCTGTTATTCATTATTTGACATTTTTTTTGATAAATTCCTTTATTTTGTCTACTGAAAATTGATCGTTGTTTCACCTTACAAATTTGAATTTAAGTCTTGAAACAATTGAAAATATCTGTTAAGTAGACTAGTGTTAGTCAACAGCTCATCTACCCACCGGGTTGGTCTAGTGGTGAACGCGTCTTCCCAAATCAGCTGGTTTGGAAAGTTGAGAGTTACAGCTTTCAAGTCCTAGTAAAGCCAGCTATTTTTACACGGACTTGAATACTAGATCGTGGATACCGGTGTTCTTTGGTGGTTGGGGTTCAATTAACCACACATCTCAGGAATGGTCAAACTGAGACGGTACAGGACTACACTTCATTTACACTCATACATATCATCCTCATTCATCCCCTGAAGTATTATCTAAACGGTAGTTACCGGAGGCTACAACAGGAAAAAGAAAGAAAAGTCAACAGCTCATCTGTCAATCAATCATACAATTCAAAGTCTGTATCCATTAGGAACATCTGCATCTCTGAATGTAGCTAAAATTACTTGCTTTACATTGTTTTTTGAACTTAGTTTCTTCCATATGCACTCATTGAATTGTACAGCAAAAAAAATTACTATTTTTTACTTGAGTTATTATGTTTTCTTTTATGTTTAATGCAATGCTTTCAGTTTAGTTTAGTGCACGGTGGTACTGTATGTAGTTGTTTAGTGGACAATTCACCTAACATTCAAGTTACCATATCTTTTGCAGCAGGTAACAACAGCTTTTCACCAGTTGTTAGAAAGATGTGCCTCAACTGCTCTTTGAGTACTGCCTGTAAAAAGACGACATAATTTTCTTTGTGCATTTTATCTCTGACAATTTTTGAACAAAGTAATTTTTGTTTCTAATGTTGAATGTTTAGTGGTAAGGGGTAGTGTTTCAATATTGAAGGTTTCATACTTTGGTCAGAAAGCAGATTTTGAATCTGTTTTAAGAAAGCTGATTCATTTTATACATCCGTCACAGTAAATACAATATTAATGTCCCCAGGATCATATTTTCTTATAAATATTCATATTTTAATAGGAGAATGATCTTGCCTTACTGCAAATTCTGATTCTGAAGTAGAGCTCATTGATACAAGTTTTTTGTCTGGTGTTGTTTTGTTTGTCATTGCTCTATTAAGCCCCTTTTCTATATTGATTTATATTTTATCAACTTTAACTAATTATGTTAATTAAATTAAACCAAATTAATTCAAGCAAAGCACATAAATAAGAAAGTATATAAGAAAAAAGGTGCTTTCAAGATACGTATGCCAACACCAGGACTTCTAGGACACTAGTTTTATCAAATGAAAAAGTAACACAATTACAATATTTTCAAATCAGAGAGTTTGTAAAACAATGGAAGCAGCTACATCCGTCCATGTGTAGGATTGTCATGATCAATTCACTTAACTGCTGGAGGAAAGTATGGTAATCCTTTTATAATAGCCATTAAGATTTTTTTTTTATATGTGCAACATGATGCATGTTGGACAGACATATGCACTGTGGTATGTAAGAACTGTCAGTGTTTGTTCTTGCTGTTCGAACAGCTGATATTCTTATTGTTGCTATTCATAAATAATTAACTCAATTTAAGGGGAAAATAAGTACAATGATGAAATACTTTTGTATTATAATACATCAAAAAAGGTTTGAGCACCCCTGATCCATTTTATTAATAATAAGTAAATACTACTGCTAATAATATCTCTTGTACTAATAATTTTGTATTACAGTATAAAATTCTGTATTTTTGTATTGTGCCTAGTTGTGTATCACCTTGTTAAATTCACTGGTAGTACACAGAAATCTGTGCAGTACCAGTGATTTTGATTAATGTATGTTAAAACATTTTTCACAAGATAAAAACTGAAATTGCAAAAATATCACTGATAAATATAATTTTTGTTTCCTAACATGTGATGCATTATTTTAATCTGTTTTTTAATGCTGAAAACGAATATGAACTCAGAATCTTTCTATCGCCCACCATTTTTGAAAAACTTAAAATTTTTATTAAAGAATTTTTTTTCATTTTCAACATATTTTTCAACCTTTTAAACTCCTGAATTTTATTTTGTTAGCTCATTTTTTATGTTTAACTTTGTTAACATCATTTGTAAGTTATAAATTTATTTTTATTTATAAAAATTGTCATGTGTACTAGACAAACAATTAAATCATGTCATAATTACATATTATGACATATGTACCTATGGTTTGGCGTGAACCAAAGGATCATGTAGCAGATTGTTACTTTTGTTTAACAAGTGTGTTTTGAATTTCTAAAAAATCTAAACATACTGTAAAATATCCTTCATTGCAATCTGCAATCAGGTCTGTACCTCATGAAATTGAATAATTTCAGCCACCTGTGAATGTATGTTTCGAAAGCAGCGATGAAGAAACAGGCACTACTGAAGAAGACAGTAATGATTTTGATTTTGAATTATCTTCCAATAAGCCACATCTTATATCACAAAGTGAATTAAATGACTTGGTTAGGAATTTAAATTTATCAAAAAATGAAGCTGAACCGTTAGGTTCAAGACTGCAAGTTTGGAATTTACTTCAAATAATTCGGAAATTTTGGGCTTTTGAAGCCGACAAAAAGAACTTTCTCAGTACTTTATTGATGAAAATAATTTGGTTTATTGTACAAATATTGATGAGGTTATTTTGCACCTAGGACAAGTTCATAAAATTGTGGACTGGCACCTTTTCATAGATTCGTCCAAGTATAGTTTAAAAGTGGTTCTAGTACATAACGGTAACAAATATCCTTCGATACCAATCGCTTATGGTATTAATTTGAAAGAGACATATGATGTAATGAAAGACATTCTTGAAAAAATAAATTATAAAAACATAGCTGAAACATATGTGGTGATTTGAAAGTTATAGCTATTTTGGTAGGCTATTTTGGTAGGTATTTTTGTAGGCTGTACTAAGTATATGTGTTTGCAAATGGGACAGCCGAGCTAGGGATAAACAGTATGTTACCAAAGAATGGAAGAAGTGAGACAATTTAACTCCAAATGCGAAAAATATTATTCATGAGCACTTAGTTGAACCCAAAAAAATATGTTTACCCCCTCTCAATATCAAGCTAGGACCAATGAAAAATTTTGTAAAAGCAATGAAGGAGAGTCCCGGATTTTTGTACAACAGGCAGAAATTTCCAAATGTAAGTGAAGGAAAAATTAAAGAAGGAATATTTGTTGGTCCTCAAATAATAGAGTTGGTCAAAGATGATGTATTTTACTCGATGTTAAATAATGTAGAAAGTGAAGCTTGGGCTTCATTTAAAGGCGTTTGTAAAAATGTTTCTCAGCAAACAAAAATCCGACAACTACCACGATATTGTTAATCAACTTCCTATTTCATACAGAGCAATGGGATGTAATATGTCTTCGTAAATACATCTCCTCCACTCACATCTGGATTTTTTCCCGGACAACCTTGGAGATGTAAATGACGAACCATGGTGAACGTTTCTACCAAGACATTTTGGTGATGGAAAGCCGCTATAAAGGCAAGTGGAATACTAACAGTGCTAGCCAATTACTGTTGAACATTAATTTGGGATGTGCCTGAGACTATTTATAAAATAAAAGCATCGGCAAAATCATTCTAACCCAGATATGGCCGTACAAAATGATAAATTTTACAGATTTTAACTATATTTTTCCGTAATTCTTTTTGAAGCATTATTTATTTAAAACTAAGGGTGATAGAAAAATTGTATTTACAGATCTGTAATGCACACAAAAAAGCAATTCAAGAAATAGTATCACACTGAGAGAAACATTAAAAATGTTTTTTTCTCTATCAGTGTATTCAGTGTTGCATACACTTTTTAATATAACAATATATGTTAAGATTTTTTCTTTAACCTGGAAATTATTATCCATTTTGACATTTTAAATCCATTTCTTAATATTTGTTCACTAATGTTAAAATCTCACTTTCATTGTTAGTTTTCAAGTTGTCTTATGTCTGAAAAGAAAAAAAAAACATTTATGGTAATAAATTTCATTAAACATGTTTACTATGTTCAGGCAGCAGTGCTGTCTGACACCATGTGATGTTAAATATTAGTTTTACTTTCTTTTCAACATAATTGTTTCTATTTTATTTAACATGTGGTTGTATTCATTAATTGTTTATCAAATGCATAACACAACCATATGATACGGCCTAGTCGCCAAGCTTGTTGGATTCACTTATAGTATATTATTGTAAGATAATTGTTAAATTATGGCGGGCAATATGTTGAGACACAGTTCCATATCATTCACTCCTCTCCTGATGATTCACTCGGCTTCGTATGCTTCACCCAGCTCCTGACGATTCACTCGGCTCCATCTACTCTGTATAAGTTGGCTCCGCACTAGAATCTGGCAGTCTAGTCTAGTCTCAATCTGTCATTTGAAGACTCATTTTCTTCAGTCAAAATTTACCCATCATATAGTAGACATGTATATATTCATTAAATTATATATATTTTTCAACAATGTAATACAAATTTAATTAAATCATGAATATGTTAATATACAATTGTTAATTCGAATCGGTATTTGTTTTATTTAAATCCACTTAACATAAACGAAACACACTGCCATCCCAGTAATTACAAAACAACTTGAAATTTGATTAGGAAAAAGATAAAGTCCATATTTTGTAATGTCAACTAAATATTTTACAGATGTTTAGTTAAAAAAATAATTACAGAGCTTGGAAATTGCACATACCAATAAAATAATGGAAAATGTAAATGATTCTTTTCATGCTGTTTAACACTCTTAGCGCCATGTGTATCAATCTGATACATTTTTAGCAATGTCAAAACGGCCATGTGTATAATTTTGATGCACACGTAATGGTCTTAATAAATAAATAAAAAATGTCTGGCCTGGGGTGAAGTTTTACTGATTTAGGCGTAGCGCTAAGAGTGTTAAATAAGGTCTCAGTAAAATAAGTACAACTTAAAATAGAACAGGCTTTAATTTGACATAATCTGTTTTTAACTGTTTGTTTAGAAGTTATAACTACTCAAAATACAGGTACCTCTTTTCATTTGCCAGATTTTAGTTAATTACCAAAGAAAGTTGTATTGAAAAATACAATTATCTTTCTTACCTGTTTAAGCCATTTTTTTCATAAAGAATAAATAACTAATATGTGATGTTATTTTTGCCATCAATCAGAGCTATTAAACTTAAAAAACAGGATTTTTCTTCAGCGCTTATATAATGAAAATTTAAAAATTTTTATAACATTTCAGAGAAACTGTTACTAATTGTGTAAAATAAATTTTATTGAGAACTTTGAAGTAAAGAAATTATTAGAAGGACTGTACTCAATCCAAAATGAAAAAAAATCCATATGAACCAGGCGGCAGTGGTTGAGTACCATCTTTCATGTAGTTTCCAGAACTTTTTCACGATTCAAGACTTCTAATTTAGGATAGAATCTTTTGTAATATTGTAACAAAATTTTGTCTTACGTGAACTATTATTTAACATGGGCTATTGCTTGCCTCGAAAGAAAAATACATAGAATCTATCACCTGGAATTCTATTCTAAAGGATAAACAGAATAGTGTATTATTTTATAAATATGTAGCTAAAGTGTAAAAGAAAGATTTTTTAATGATAATCACTTCAATAAAACACAACAAATTCAAACAAGATATACTAGTTTTTTTTTTCTACGTGCACGCTTCCATGAAACCAAACCATTAAAGACATCAAGCACCTTTTACTTGCTAAGTTCTTTCATGTTGCAAGATTACACTTAAAATGTAAATAGAAAGTAATAAATGCTCGTGGACACTGTTTCATTGTATGCTGTTAACATTTATTCATAGCTAATCACCATAGTAGCCAGCGATGCTTAAAATTCGCATTAAAAATATGATTCTCTAGTTACTATTCACTTTTTGGTTTTCAAGAGATTATTCATTTAATCCCAGTAATGTCATTTCTGTTATTTTGTAAATTACATTATTGAAGGTGGAATACCTTTTGGTTTTCAAAAATTCAGAGATGTTTTAATCGTCTTCTTTTTTTCTTACTGTGTTATTAAAATTCATTATTGACAAAATATTATTGCCATAATTAAACAAAAAAAAATTGTTTATTAATTCAAATGTCACAATTCTGTGATTGGTTGAATGATAAATTTTTTCTAAAACTAATTTTTAATAGGTTATGCAAGAAAAAGTTGGAAGGGTGTTGCTAGCCCTTCTTCTTGACAGAGAGGCGGTGATGCTACCTCTATAATCCTTAAAATAGGGTTTTTCGACTTCATCCGTACATTCAAATACATTTTATTAAATAAGTAAGAGTGATGTCTTATGAAAGATTGTGTTTAAGAGTCCTGAATAAAAATGCAATCATATGCGCAAAACTGGGCTGTTATGACGCGAATTTTTGTTTTTATTAATTATTTTAATGAAGTATAATTGTTACCTCGTGTATTGTTTTTAATTTGGGGGTTCCAGTGGTCATTTGTTTGAACAAGTAGCTTTTACCTGTGTTATGACTATTAACAGTACACACAGTGCTAGTGTTTCCAAAAAAATATTCGCCTATCCATTTCTCCATGTCGTGCTTATGTTCTCATCGAATGATTATTGCATAATACTATATGAGTTTTCTTTTTGTGTTTTTAACCTTTTTACCGATGTGCACTCAATACAGTTTTTATTGTTCTTAGATGATAGGAGAACATTTTTCATTTGTATTCTTCAATTATGTAATTTTCACCTACTCTAACAAATACAGTTACTTTATATTAGCAATTTACTTACAGTTTATTGTAGCAAAAGTTTATTTAATTATTTATTCTAGAAATTTAACCTTTTATAAGTATTTTTTGTGTTTACTTTTTACATAAATATGAAATATTCTGTTGCTGTTATTAATCTACTGTTGTAGATTAAATTGCTATTACCATCTTACCTTTTACTGTTGCTTTGTTGTATTTGAATAAAAAAAAAAACAAATAAGTGGTTAGAAACTGTATTAAGTGCATGCTAAGTTATTGATTTTATATTTTTTATGACCTGGAGATTTCAGTTGATTAAATCTCTCCCATAGATTACAATTACTATAGTTCATTTCTTGAAAAAACCATTTTCCTTCATTGCTGTTTATAGAGTTTGATATGTTTTAATGTCATGCATGTTTCTTGTAATATTGTTAAATCAGTTTCTAAGTATTTAGTGGGGAGATTCTGTACAATTACTCAGTCATATCCACTTTAGTATTTTAGATATAATTTAATAGTAGTATTATTTTCAGAACTTCTAATTTTGCTCATTACATTGGTTACATGGTATTATTTTGACCTAGCATTTGTGCTGTAACTCAAAGGCAGTAATATTATAATTGTTATAGAACATTCTGCTTGCTGGCCTCTGTGGCGTGAGTGGTAGCGTCTCGGCCTTTCATCCGTAGGTCTTGGGTTCGAATTCTGATCAAGCATGGCATTTTTACACACGCTACAATTCATTCACCTCATCCTCTGAAGCAATACCTAATGGTGGTCTCGGAGGTTAAACAAAAAAAGAACATTCTGTTTTTGAACAAGATATACAGAATAATGCATTAGAAAGTACAATTTTTCAAATTACACGATGCACATTTTGCCCATTCTCTTCATAGACTTGCTGAAACAAATTGTTAAAAATGTTTTGCTGCCAGATATTCTCAATAAATGATCACTGTTTTGGTAAATTTGGCTACTTTAAATACATAAATACTAGTTGTCTTCTAATAAAACGTACTAAGGGAGGCCCTGGCACCAGTAATATCCATGAAACGTACTATTCATTACTATTAATCTTAACAGTTGTTTATTTAAGTTTGTTTGTTTTCTTTGATTTGTTGACCTTTTTTATGAAGAAAGTAAAGTAATAAAGTTTTAAATTTATGGATTGGAAAGGGTTAAAAATACTCAACATTTATTCTCATAGGATTGAAATTTTTTTTAAGTTTGATTTTTATTTCATTGTCTTGCTTTGAATGTTATACTATAAGGTTTTGTAATTGAGTGTGACATTAATGAATTCTCCAAGGTATTAAGAACAAATACTAAGTAATAATTAGCAATTAACAACTGTTGATAATAAACAAACGATTCTTTTTGCAATGGGTTGTAGAACCTGAATTGAGTTAAACAAGTTAGTTCATATAGTAGGGGTTTTACTTCTGTTTTATCAGTTCATGCTGGACTTCTTGACCAGTCATTGCATGAAAATATGGAGTTGATTTTTGTATTTTTTATGAATATGAAAGTTTTTAAAAGTATTGAAGTTTTATCATATACAGTATAGCTTGTTATTACTTATACATTCTTTGTTTCTGTATTTGCTAAGGCTTTATTCTGGCAACAAATTATTTACCACTCAGTTCTTACTTTCATACATAAAAGGCATTCAGTTAATTAAATACATAATTTAAGTAAAGTTCTGTTGATTATTGAACAATTTATCCAGTAACAAAAGCAGACCATATACTGTATTGACTTCATCACTCTGAATATTTCATTAACTACATCGTGTTAAAAAAGTATTTTCTTTTGTAATTATTAGGATATTTTATTCTTTAGCATAAATAAAACTGATTTTATTTTGTGTACACTGTATTTGATTTCAGTTTAATTTTAAAGGTTTTTTTATTGTATCTATTTTGATATGTCTAATTTATTCATTCAGTCCCATCAACTAAAAATTCATGAGGTCTCCTAATTTTACAGTTATGACCTACTAAGTACAAACATATAAGTTTTTTTTTAATTTGGCATTTGTAATTTCTAATATTTCAAATGAGATTGGAATTTATAGAAAGACATTTATTAGTTTTTCTATTTTTGCACGTTTTCATATATATTCTTCAAATTAATTAATTTCCACCTACTCTCTATACTTGCAAATTCAGGCTTTCTGTTAGCAATCTACTTCCAGACAGATTATTATAGTAAAAGTCAATTTTATTATTCCTTTAACATTTATTTATTTTTTGTGTTTGTATATAAATAAATAATGTTACATTATGTTTTGCATGAATTGCTTTTAATGAATTGAGATAAAATATACATATTACCTTTCATTTTAGTGTCAGTATTGTTTTAACTTAAATTAATTGTGAAATTAATTAATAAGTAAAGATATATTTAAAATATAAATATAAATGACTTTTGGGGTTTGTTAATATTTTTCAGCTGTTTAATGTTTATTTTTAATATATCTTTCACAAACAATATTAATTATCTCATTTATTATATTTTGTTTTTTATATTTATGAAGCTCACCTTTACATATTTAAGGTTAAGTTATATATTAATGTAAGGTTGGATTTACTTTGTAACTTAATTAAGCTAAATTCCTTGCCAAAGGTTTAAATTTCTTTATGAAATAAATAAACTAACCTAAAATTAACAATCCTTTTTGTTATAATTAATTCATAATTAATAAACCTCCTGTTCATTTTGAATATATCACAACTGAAAAATTTTGTATTATGTTAGTGAGAAGTTAAGTACTAGAGCAGTAGTTCACAAACTTTTTTTTTACGTATACTTACGTGAATTACAGATCAGTAGAGTGTGCCACTGAGGTATTAAATATGTCATTAAGGTAACAACAGTTATAACTCTGAATGGTAAAGCAATAAAAAATTATAATTATTTTTGAAAGTAACCATTTATTTTGAAAATAATCATTTATTACAATTTTTTTTGTGATTAATTCACGATATAAGGTTTGAAGCTTGTGCATGGGAATATGAACCAAAAGTTTTGTTGTGTATAAAAAAAGACGTCTGACTGGGACTCGAACCTGGTAAAAATAAAAAATTTGTGTAAAAGTTTTTTAATCATTTGTTACAAAAACATTTATTTACTTTATAAAGAAATGTTACATTATACAGTTATTAACATTACTGATAACAATATTCTTGAAGACTAAAAATTCATTGAGGAGGGTGGTACTCTGTATTTGAAAAAGTAAAGAGATGTCTTTTGTTTAGCTGAACCTAATAATAAGTGGAGATTTGGTTCAAGTTCCAGTATTACAAAATTTAACTTTTACCGTCCCAACAGCAGAAAATCTAGTTTCTCAAAGATATGTGTTAGAAAATAGAATTAAAAATAGTGGTTTTCTCAACAGTGATGGATATTTATTTTTAAACTTTTGCCAAAATTCTCATAACTCTGATTTAGTAAATTCCATTTTTAAGCCTCAATCACAAAATAATTCCATCAAAGATTTTGTTTTGTTACTAGTTAGGATTCCAGGAATAATATCCAGTATGAAAAGGGTTTCTAATCATAGGAATTCAAAGTATTTTTTGAAATATTTCCATAACTTGGAAATTTCAAAAGTTTCAGTAAGGATTATGCAATGGAATTTTATATTATTTGATGAGATTATCCTTTTTATTTCAATTTTGTGTACTGTCACAAATTTTTCCAGATTTGGAAAATGCAGGAGGTTTTCATTTGAAACCCTGTTATTCATTATTTGACATTTTTTTTGATAAATTCCTTTATTTTGTCTACTGAAAATTGATCGTTGTTTCACCTTACAAATTTGAATTTAAGTCTTGAAACAATTGAAAATATCTGTTAAGTAGACTAGTGTTAGTCAACAGCTCATCTACCCACCGGGTTGGTCTAGTGGTGAACGCGTCTTCCCAAATCAGCTGGTTTGGAAAGTTGAGAGTTACAGCTTTCAAGTCCTAGTAAAGCCAGCTATTTTTACACGGACTTGAATACTAGATCGTGGATACCGGTGTTCTTTGGTGGTTGGGGTTCAATTAACCACACATCTCAGGAATGGTCAAACTGAGACGGTACAGGACTACACTTCATTTACACTCATACATATCATCCTCATTCATCCCCTGAAGTATTATCTAAACGGTAGTTACCGGAGGCTACAACAGGAAAAAGAAAGAAAAGTCAACAGCTCATCTGTCAATCAATCATACAATTCAAAGTCTGTATCCATTAGGAACATCTGCATCTCTGAATGTAGCTAAAATTACTTGCTTTACATTGTTTTTTGAACTTAGTTTCTTCCATATGCACTCATTGAATTGTACAGCAAAAAAAATTACTATTTTTTACTTGAGTTATTATGTTTTCTTTTATGTTTAATGCAATGCTTTCAGTTTAGTTTAGTGCACGGTGGTACTGTATGTAGTTGTTTAGTGGACAATTCACCTAACATTCAAGTTACCATATCTTTTGCAGCAGGTAACAACAGCTTTTCACCAGTTGTTAGAAAGATGTGCCTCAACTGCTCTTTGAGTACTGCCTGTAAAAAGACGACATAATTTTCTTTGTGCATTTTATCTCTGACAATTTTTGAACAAAGTAATTTTTGTTTCTAATGTTGAATGTTTAGTGGTAAGGGGTAGTGTTTCAATATTGAAGGTTTCATACTTTGGTCAGAAAGCAGATTTTGAATCTGTTTTAAGAAAGCTGATTCATTTTATACATCCGTCACAGTAAATACAATATTAATGTCCCCAGGATCATATTTTCTTATAAATATTCATATTTTAATAGGAGAATGATCTTGCCTTACTGCAAATTCTGATTCTGAAGTAGAGCTCATTGATACAAGTTTTTTGTCTGGTGTTGTTTTGTTTGTCATTGCTCTATTAAGCCCCTTTTCTATATTGATTTATATTTTATCAACTTTAACTAATTATGTTAATTAAATTAAACCAAATTAATTCAAGCAAAGCACATAAATAAGAAAGTATATAAGAAAAAAGGTGCTTTCAAGATACGTATGCCAACACCAGGACTTCTAGGACACTAGTTTTATCAAATGAAAAAGTAACACAATTACAATATTTTCAAATCAGAGAGTTTGTAAAACAATGGAAGCAGCTACATCCGTCCATGTGTAGGATTGTCATGATCAATTCACTTAACTGCTGGAGGAAAGTATGGTAATCCTTTTATAATAGCCATTAAGATTTTTTTTTTATATGTGCAACATGATGCATGTTGGACAGACATATGCACTGTGGTATGTAAGAACTGTCAGTGTTTGTTCTTGCTGTTCGAACAGCTGATATTCTTATTGTTGCTATTCATAAATAATTAACTCAATTTAAGGGGAAAATAAGTACAATGATGAAATACTTTTGTATTATAATACATCAAAAAAGGTTTGAGCACCCCTGATCCATTTTATTAATAATAAGTAAATACTACTGCTAATAATATCTCTTGTACTAATAATTTTGTATTACAGTATAAAATTCTGTATTTTTGTATTGTGCCTAGTTGTGTATCACCTTGTTAAATTCACTGGTAGTACACAGAAATCTGTGCAGTACCAGTGATTTTGATTAATGTATGTTAAAACATTTTTCACAAGATAAAAACTGAAATTGCAAAAATATCACTGATAAATATAATTTTTGTTTCCTAACATGTGATGCATTATTTTAATCTGTTTTTTAATGCTGAAAACGAATATGAACTCAGAATCTTTCTATCGCCCACCATTTTTGAAAAACTTAAAATTTTTATTAAAGAATTTTTTTTCATTTTCAACATATTTTTCAACCTTTTAAACTCCTGAATTTTATTTTGTTAGCTCATTTTTTATGTTTAACTTTGTTAACATCATTTGTAAGTTATAAATTTATTTTTATTTATAAAAATTGTCATGTGTACTAGACAAACAATTAAATCATGTCATAATTACATATTATGACATATGTACCTATGGTTTGGCGTGAACCAAAGGATCATGTAGCAGATTGTTACTTTTGTTTAACAAGTGTGTTTTGAATTTCTAAAAAATCTAAACATACTGTAAAATATCCTTCATTGCAATCTGCAATCAGGTCTGTACCTCATGAAATTGAATAATTTCAGCCACCTGTGAATGTATGTTTCGAAAGCAGCGATGAAGAAACAGGCACTACTGAAGAAGACAGTAATGATTTTGATTTTGAATTATCTTCCAATAAGCCACATCTTATATCACAAAGTGAATTAAATGACTTGGTTAGGAATTTAAATTTATCAAAAAATGAAGCTGAACCGTTAGGTTCAAGACTGCAAGTTTGGAATTTACTTCAAATAATTTGGAAATTTTGGGCTTTTGAAGCCGACAAAAAGAACTTTCTCAGTACTTTATTGATGAAAATAATTTGGTTTATTGTACAAATATTGATGAGGTTATTTTGCACCTAGGACAAGTTCATAAAATTGTGGACTGGCACCTTTTCATAGATTCGTCCAAGTATAGTTTAAAAGTGGTTCTAGTACATAACGGTAACAAATATCCTTCGATACCAATCGCTTATGGTATTAATTTGAAAGAGACATATGATGTAATGAAAGACATTCTTGAAAAAATAAATTATAAAAACATAGCTGAAACATATGTGGTGATTTGAAAGTTATAGCTATTTTGGTAGGCTATTTTGGTAGGTATTTTTGTAGGCTGTACTAAGTATATGTGTTTGCAAATGGGACAGCCGAGCTAGGGATAAACAGTATGTTACCAAAGAATGGAAGAAGTGAGACAATTTAACTCCAAATGCGAAAAATATTATTCATGAGCACTTAGTTGAACCCAAAAAAATATGTTTACCCCCTCTCAATATCAAGCTAGGACCAATGAAAAATTTTGTAAAAGCAATGAAGGAGAGTCCCGGATTTTTGTACAACAGGCAGAAATTTCCAAATGTAAGTGAAGGAAAAATTAAAGAAGGAATATTTGTTGGTCCTCAAATAATAGAGTTGGTCAAAGATGATGTATTTAACTCGATGTTAAATAATGTAGAAAGTGAAGCTTGGGCTTCATTTAAAGGCGTTTGTAAAAATGTTTCTCAGCAAACAAAAATCCGACAACTACCACGATATTGTTAATCAACTTCCTATTTCATACAGAGCAATGGGATGTAATATGTCTTCGTAAATACATCTCCTCCACTCACATCTGGATTTTTTCCCGGACAACCTTGGAGATGTAAATGACGAACCATGGTGAACGTTTCTACCAAGACATTTTGGTGATGGAAAGCCGCTATAAAGGCAAGTGGAATACTAACAGTGCTAGCCAATTACTGTTGAACATTAATTTGGGATGTGCCTGAGACTATTTATAAAATAAAAGCATCGGCAAAATCATTCTAACCCAGATATGGCCGTACAAAATGATAAATTTTACAGATTTTAACTATATTTTTCCGTAATTCTTTTTGAAGCATTATTTATTTAAAACTAAGGGTGATAGAAAAATTGTATTTACAGATCTGTAATGCACACAAAAAAGCAATTCAAGAAATAGTATCACACTGAGAGAAACATTAAAAATGTTTTTTTCTCTATCAGTGTATTCAGTGTTGCATACACTTTTTAATATAACAATATATGTTAAGATTTTTTCTTTAACCTGGAAATTATTATCCATTTTGACATTTTAAATCCATTTCTTAATATTTGTTCACTAATGTTAAAATCTCACTTTCATTGTTAGTTTTCAAGTTGTCTTATGTCTGAAAAGAAAAAAAAAACATTTATGGTAATAAATTTCATTAAACATGTTTACTATGTTCAGGCAGCAGTGCTGTCTGACACCATGTGATGTTAAATATTAGTTTTACTTTCTTTTCAACATAATTGTTTCTATTTTATTTAACATGTGGTTGTATTCATTAATTGTTTATCAAATGCATAACACAACCATATGATACGGCCTAGTCGCCAAGCTTGTTGGATTCACTTATAGTATATTATTGTAAGATAATTGTTAAATTATGGCGGGCAATATGTTGAGACACAGTTCCATATCATTCACTCCTCTCCTGATGATTCACTCGGCTTCGTATGCTTCACCCAGCTCCTGACGATTCACTCGGCTCCATCTACTCTGTATAAGTTGGCTCCGCACTAGAATCTGGCAGTCTAGTCTAGTCTCAATCTGTCATTTGAAGACTCATTTTCTTCAGTCAAAATTTACCCATCATATAGTAGACATGTATATATTCATTAAATTATATATATTTTTCAACAATGTAATACAAATTTAATTAAATCATGAATATGTTAATATACAATTGTTAATTCGAATCGGTATTTGTTTTATTTAAATCCACTTAACATAAACGAAACACACTGCCATCCCAGTAATTACAAAACAACTTGAAATTTGATTAGGAAAAAGATAAAGTCCATATTTTGTAATGTCAACTAAATATTTTACAGATGTTTAGTTAAAAAAATAATTACAGAGCTTGGAAATTGCACATACCAATAAAATAATGGAAAATGTAAATGATTCTTTTCATGCTGTTTAACACTCTTAGCGCCATGTGTATCAATCTGATACATTTTTAGCAATGTCAAAACGGCCATGTGTATAATTTTGATGCACACGTAATGGTCTTAATAAATAAATAAAAAATGTCTGGCCTGGGGTGAAGTTTTACTGATTTAGGCGTAGCGCTAAGAGTGTTAAATAAGGTCTCAGTAAAATAAGTACAACTTAAAATAGAACAGGCTTTAATTTGACATAATCTGTTTTTAACTGTTTGTTTAGAAGTTATAACTACTCAAAATACAGGTACCTCTTTTCATTTGCCAGATTTTAGTTAATTACCAAAGAAAGTTGTATTGAAAAATACAATTATCTTTCTTACCTGTTTAAGCCATTTTTTTCATAAAGAATAAATAACTAATATGTGATGTTATTTTTGCCATCAATCAGAGCTATTAAACTTAAAAAACAGGATTTTTCTTCAGCGCTTATATAATGAAAATTTAAAAATTTTTATAACATTTCAGAGAAACTGTTACTAATTGTGTAAAATAAATTTTATTGAGAACTTTGAAGTAAAGAAATTATTAGAAGGACTGTACTCAATCCAAAATGAAAAAAAATCCATATGAACCAGGCGGCAGTGGTTGAGTACCATCTTTCATGTAGTTTCCAGAACTTTTTCACGATTCAAGACTTCTAATTTAGGATAGAATCTTTTGTAATATTGTAACAAAATTTTGTCTTACGTGAACTATTATTTAACATGGGCTATTGCTTGCCTCGAAAGAAAAATACATAGAATCTATCACCTGGAATTCTATTCTAAAGGATAAACAGAATAGTGTATTATTTTATAAATATGTAGCTAAAGTGTAAAAGAAAGATTTTTTAATGATAATCACTTCAATAAAACACAACAAATTCAAACAAGATATACTAGTTTTTTTTTTCTACGTGCACGCTTCCATGAAACCAAACCATTAAAGACATCAAGCACCTTTTACTTGCTAAGTTCTTTCATGTTGCAAGATTACACTTAAAATGTAAATAGAAAGTAATAAATGCTCGTGGACACTGTTTCATTGTATGCTGTTAACATTTATTCATAGCTAATCACCATAGTAGCCAGCGATGCTTAAAATTCGCATTAAAAATATGATTCTCTAGTTACTATTCACTTTTTGGTTTTCAAGAGATTATTCATTTAATCCCAGTAATGTCATTTCTGTTATTTTGTAAATTACATTATTGAAGGTGGAATACCTTTTGGTTTTCAAAAATTCAGAGATGTTTTAATCGTCTTCTTTTTTTCTTACTGTGTTATTAAAATTCATTATTGACAAAATATTATTGCCATAATTAAACAAAAAAAAATTGTTTATTAATTCAAATGTCACAATTCTGTGATTGGTTGAATGATAAATTTTTTCTAAAACTAATTTTTAATAGGTTATGCAAGAAAAAGTTGGAAGGGTGTTGCTAGCCCTTCTTCTTGACAGAGAGGCGGTGATGCTACCTCTATAATCCTTAAAATAGGGTTTTTCGACTTCATCCGTACATTCAAATACATTTTATTAAATAAGTAAGAGTGATGTCTTATGAAAGATTGTGTTTAAGAGTCCTGAATAAAAATGCAATCATATGCGCAAAACTGGGCTGTTATGACGCGAATTTTTGTTTTTATTAATTATTTTAATGAAGTATAATTGTTACCTCGTGTATTGTTTTTAATTTGGGGGTTCCAGTGGTCATTTGTTTGAACAAGTAGCTTTTACCTGTGTTATGACTATTAACAGTACACACAGTGCTAGTGTTTCCAAAAAAATATTCGCCTATCCATTTCTCCATGTCGTGCTTATGTTCTCATCGAATGATTATTGCATAATACTATATGAGTTTTCTTTTTGTGTTTTTAACCTTTTTACCGATGTGCACTCAATACAGTTTTTATTGTTCTTAGATGATAGGAGAACATTTTTCATTTGTATTCTTCAATTATGTAATTTTCACCTACTCTAACAAATACAGTTACTTTATATTAGCAATTTACTTACAGTTTATTGTAGCAAAAGTTTATTTAATTATTTATTCTAGAAATTTAACCTTTTATAAGTATTTTTTGTGTTTACTTTTTACATAAATATGAAATATTCTGTTGCTGTTATTAATCTACTGTTGTAGATTAAATTGCTATTACCATCTTACCTTTTACTGTTGCTTTGTTGTATTTGAATAAAAAAAAAAACAAATAAGTGGTTAGAAACTGTATTAAGTGCATGCTAAGTTATTGATTTTATATTTTTTATGACCTGGAGATTTCAGTTGATTAAATCTCTCCCATAGATTACAATTACTATAGTTCATTTCTTGAAAAAACCATTTTCCTTCATTGCTGTTTATAGAGTTTGATATGTTTTAATGTCATGCATGTTTCTTGTAATATTGTTAAATCAGTTTCTAAGTATTTAGTGGGGAGATTCTGTACAATTACTCAGTCATATCCACTTTAGTATTTTAGATATAATTTAATAGTAGTATTATTTTCAGAACTTCTAATTTTGCTCATTACATTGGTTACATGGTATTATTTTGACCTAGCATTTGTGCTGTAACTCAAAGGCAGTAATATTATAATTGTTATAGAACATTCTGCTTGCTGGCCTCTGTGGCGTGAGTGGTAGCGTCTCGGCCTTTCATCCGTAGGTCTTGGGTTCGAATTCTGATCAAGCATGGCATTTTTACACACGCTACAATTCATTCACCTCATCCTCTGAAGCAATACCTAATGGTGGTCTCGGAGGTTAAACAAAAAAAGAACATTCTGTTTTTGAACAAGATATACAGAATAATGCATTAGAAAGTACAATTTTTCAAATTACACGATGCACATTTTGCCCATTCTCTTCATAGACTTGCTGAAACAAATTGTTAAAAATGTTTTGCTGCCAGATATTCTCAATAAATGATCACTGTTTTGGTAAATTTGGCTACTTTAAGTACATAAATACTAGTTGTCTTATAATAAAACGTACTAAGGGAGGCCCTGGCACCAGTAATATCCATGAAACGTACTATTCATTACTATTAATCTTAACAGTTGTTTATTTAAGTTTGTTTGTTTTCTTTGATTTGTTGACTTTTTTATGAAGAAAGTAAAGTAATAAAGTTTTAAATTTATGGATTGGAAAGGGTTAAAAATACTCAACATTTATTCTCATAGGATTGAAATTTTTTTTAAGTTTGATTTTTATTTCATTGTCTTGCTTTGAATGTTATACTATAAGGTTTTGTAATTGAGTGTGACATTAATGAATTCTCCAAGGTATTAAGAACAAATACTAAGTAATAATTAGCAATTAACAACTGTTGATAATAAACAAACGATTCTTTTTGCAATGGGTTGTAGAACCTGAATTGAGTTAAACAAGTTAGTTCATATAGTAGGGGTTTTACTTCTGTTTTATCAGTTCATGCTGGACTTCTTGACCAGTCATTGCATGAAAATATGGAGTTGATTTTTGTATTTTTTATGAATATGAAAGTTTTTAAAAGTATTGAAGTTTTATCATATACAGTATAGCTTGTTATTACTTATACATTCTTTGTTTCTGTATTTGCTAAGGCTTTATTCTGGCAACAAATTATTTACCACTCAGTTCTTACTTTCATACATAAAAGGCATTCAGTTAATTAAATACATAATTTAAGTAAAGTTCTGTTGATTATTGAACAATTTATCCAGTAACAAAAGCAGACCATATACTGTGTTCGACTTCATCACTCTGAATATTTCATTAACTACATCGTGTTAAAAAAGTATTTTCTTTTGTAATTATTAGGATATTTTATTCTTTAGCATAAATAAAACTGATTTTATTTTGTGTACACTGTATTTGATTTCAGTTTAATTTTAAAGGTTTTTTTATTGTATCTATTTTGATATGTCTAATTTATTCATTCAGTCCCATCAACTAAAAATTCATGAGGTCTCCTAATTTTACAGTTATGACCTACTAAGTACAAACATATAAGTTTTTTTTTAATTTGGCATTTGTAATTTCTAATATTTCAAATGAGATTGGAATTTATAGAAAGACATTTATTAGTTTTTCTATTTTTGCACGTTTTCATATATATTCTTCAAATTAATTAATTTCCACCTACTCTCTATACTTGCAAATTCAGGCTTTCTGTTAGCAATCTACTTCCAGACAGATTATTATAGTAAAAGTCAATTTTATTATTCCTTTAACATTTATTTATTTTTTGTGTTTGTATATAAATAAATAATGTTACATTATGTTTTGCATGAATTGCTTTTAATGAATTGAGATAAAATATACATATTACCTTTCATTTTAGTGTCAGTATTGTTTTAACTTAAATTAATTGTGAAATTAATTAATAAGTAAAGATATATTTAAAATATAAATATAAATGACTTTTGGGGTTTGTTAATATTTTTCAGCTGTTTAATGTTTATTTTTAATATATCTTTCACAAACAATATTAATTATCTCATTTATTATATTTTGTTTTTTATATTTATGAAGCTCACCTTTACATATTTAAGGTTAAGTTATATATTAATGTAAGGTTGGATTTACTTTGTAACTTAATTAAGCTAAATTCCTTGCCAAAGGTTTAAATTTCTTTATGAAATAAATAAACTAACCTAAAATTAACAATCCTTTTTGTTATAATTAATTCATAATTAATAAACCTCCTGTTCATTTTGAATATATCACAACTGAAAAATTTTGTATTATGTTAGTGAGAAGTTAAGTACTAGAGCAGTAGTTCACAAACTTTTTTTTTACGTATACTTACGTGAATTACAGATCAGTAGAGTGTGCCACTGAGGTATTAAATATGTCATTAAGGTAACAACAGTTATAACTCTGAATGGTAAAGCAATAAAAAATTATAATTATTTTTGAAAGTAACCATTTATTTTGAAAATAATCATTTATTACAATTTTTTTTGTGATTAATTCACGATATAAGGTTTGAAGCTTGTGCATGGGAATATGAACCAAAAGTTTTGTTGTGTATAAAAAAAGACGTCTGACTGGGACTCGAACCTGGTAAAAATAAAAAATTTGTGTAAAAGTTTTTTAATCATTTGTTACAAAAACATTTATTTACTTTATAAAGAAATGTTACATTATACAGTTATTAACATTACTGATAACAATATTCTTGAAGACTAAAAATTCATTGAGGAGGGTGGTACTCTGTATTTGAAAAAGTAAAGAGATGTCTTTTGTTTAGCTGAACCTAATAATAAGTGGAGATTTGGTTCAAGTTCCAGTATTACAAAATTTAACTTTTACCGTCCCAACAGCAGAAAATCTAGTTTCTCAAAGATATGTGTTAGAAAATAGAATTAAAAATAGTGGTTTTCTCAACAGTGATGGATATTTATTTTTAAACTTTTGCCAAAATTCTCATAACTCTGATTTAGTAAATTCCATTTTTAAGCCTCAATCACAAAATAATTCCATCAAAGATTTTGTTTTGTTACTAGTTAGGATTCCAGGAATAATATCCAGTATGAAAAGGGTTTCTAATCATAGGAATTCAAAGTATTTTTTGAAATATTTCCATAACTTGGAAATTTCAAAAGTTTCAGTAAGGATTATGCAATGGAATTTTATATTATTTGATGAGATTATCCTTTTTATTTCAATTTTGTGTACTGTCACAAATTTTTCCAGATTTGGAAAATGCAGGAGGTTTTCATTTGAAACCCTGTTATTCATTATTTGACATTTTTTTTGATAAATTCCTTTATTTTGTCTACTGAAAATTGATCGTTGTTTCACCTTACAAATTTGAATTTAAGTCTTGAAACAATTGAAAATATCTGTTAAGTAGACTAGTGTTAGTCAACAGCTCATCTACCCACCGGGTTGGTCTAGTGGTGAACGCGTCTTCCCAAATCAGCTGGTTTGGAAAGTTGAGAGTTACAGCTTTCAAGTCCTAGTAAAGCCAGCTATTTTTACACGGACTTGAATACTAGATCGTGGATACCGGTGTTCTTTGGTGGTTGGGGTTCAATTAACCACACATCTCAGGAATGGTCAAACTGAGACGGTACAGGACTACACTTCATTTACACTCATACATATCATCCTCATTCATCCCCTGAAGTATTATCTAAACGGTAGTTACCGGAGGCTACAACAGGAAAAAGAAAGAAAAGTCAACAGCTCATCTGTCAATCAATCATACAATTCAAAGTCTGTATCCATTAGGAACATCTGCATCTCTGAATGTAGCTAAAATTACTTGCTTTACATTGTTTTTTGAACTTAGTTTCTTCCATATGCACTCATTGAATTGTACAGCAAAAAAAATTACTATTTTTTACTTGAGTTATTATGTTTTCTTTTATGTTTAATGCAATGCTTTCAGTTTAGTTTAGTGCACGGTGGTACTGTATGTAGTTGTTTAGTGGACAATTCACCTAACATTCAAGTTACCATATCTTTTGCAGCAGGTAACAACAGCTTTTCACCAGTTGTTAGAAAGATGTGCCTCAACTGCTCTTTGAGTACTGCCTGTAAAAAGACGACATAATTTTCTTTGTGCATTTTATCTCTGACAATTTTTGAACAAAGTAATTTTTGTTTCTAATGTTGAATGTTTAGTGGTAAGGGGTAGTGTTTCAATATTGAAGGTTTCATACTTTGGTCAGAAAGCAGATTTTGAATCTGTTTTAAGAAAGCTGATTCATTTTATACATCCGTCACAGTAAATACAATATTAATGTCCCCAGGATCATATTTTCTTATAAATATTCATATTTTAATAGGAGAATGATCTTGCCTTACTGCAAATTCTGATTCTGAAGTAGAGCTCATTGATACAAGTTTTTTGTCTGGTGTTGTTTTGTTTGTCATTGCTCTATTAAGCCCCTTTTCTATATTGATTTATATTTTATCAACTTTAACTAATTATGTTAATTAAATTAAACCAAATTAATTCAAGCAAAGCACATAAATAAGAAAGTATATAAGAAAAAAGGTGCTTTCAAGATACGTATGCCAACACCAGGACTTCTAGGACACTAGTTTTATCAAATGAAAAAGTAACACAATTACAATATTTTCAAATCAGAGAGTTTGTAAAACAATGGAAGCAGCTACATCCGTCCATGTGTAGGATTGTCATGATCAATTCACTTAACTGCTGGAGGAAAGTATGGTAATCCTTTTATAATAGCCATTAAGATTTTTTTTTTATATGTGCAACATGATGCATGTTGGACAGACATATGCACTGTGGTATGTAAGAACTGTCAGTGTTTGTTCTTGCTGTTCGAACAGCTGATATTCTTATTGTTGCTATTCATAAATAATTAACTCAATTTAAGGGGAAAATAAGTACAATGATGAAATACTTTTGTATTATAATACATCAAAAAAGGTTTGAGCACCCCTGATCCATTTTATTAATAATAAGTAAATACTACTGCTAATAATATCTCTTGTACTAATAATTTTGTATTACAGTATAAAATTCTGTATTTTTGTATTGTGCCTAGTTGTGTATCACCTTGTTAAATTCACTGGTAGTACACAGAAATCTGTGCAGTACCAGTGATTTTGATTAATGTATGTTAAAACATTTTTCACAAGATAAAAACTGAAATTGCAAAAATATCACTGATAAATATAATTTTTGTTTCCTAACATGTGATGCATTATTTTAATCTGTTTTTTAATGCTGAAAACGAATATGAACTCAGAATCTTTCTATCGCCCACCATTTTTGAAAAACTTAAAATTTTTATTAAAGAATTTTTTTTCATTTTCAACATATTTTTCAACCTTTTAAACTCCTGAATTTTATTTTGTTAGCTCATTTTTTATGTTTAACTTTGTTAACATCATTTGTAAGTTATAAATTTATTTTTATTTATAAAAATTGTCATGTGTACTAGACAAACAATTAAATCATGTCATAATTACATATTATGACATATGTACCTATGGTTTGGCGTGAACCAAAGGATCATGTAGCAGATTGTTACTTTTGTTTAACAAGTGTGTTTTGAATTTCTAAAAAATCTAAACATACTGTAAAATATCCTTCATTGCAATCTGCAATCAGGTCTGTACCTCATGAAATTGAATAATTTCAGCCACCTGTGAATGTATGTTTCGAAAGCAGCGATGAAGAAACAGGCACTACTGAAGAAGACAGTAATGATTTTGATTTTGAATTATCTTCCAATAAGCCACATCTTATATCACAAAGTGAATTAAATGACTTGGTTAGGAATTTAAATTTATCAAAAAATGAAGCTGAACCGTTAGGTTCAAGACTGCAAGTTTGGAATTTACTTCAAATAATTTGGAAATTTTGGGCTTTTGAAGCCGACAAAAAGAACTTTCTCAGTACTTTATTGATGAAAATAATTTGGTTTATTGTACAAATATTGATGAGGTTATTTTGCACCTAGGACAAGTTCATAAAATTGTGGACTGGCACCTTTTCATAGATTCGTCCAAGTATAGTTTAAAAGTGGTTCTAGTACATAACGGTAACAAATATCCTTCGATACCAATCGCTTATGGTATTAATTTGAAAGAGACATATGATGTAATGAAAGACATTCTTGAAAAAATAAATTATAAAAACATAGCTGAAACATATGTGGTGATTTGAAAGTTATAGCTATTTTGGTAGGCTATTTTGGTAGGTATTTTTGTAGGCTGTACTAAGTATATGTGTTTGCAAATGGGACAGCCGAGCTAGGGATAAACAGTATGTTACCAAAGAATGGAAGAAGTGAGACAATTTAACTCCAAATGCGAAAAATATTATTCATGAGCACTTAGTTGAACCCAAAAAAATATGTTTACCCCCTCTCAATATCAAGCTAGGACCAATGAAAAATTTTGTAAAAGCAATGAAGGAGAGTCCCGGATTTTTGTACAACAGGCAGAAATTTCCAAATGTAAGTGAAGGAAAAATTAAAGAAGGAATATTTGTTGGTCCTCAAATAATAGAGTTGGTCAAAGATGATGTATTTTACTCGATGTTAAATAATGTAGAAAGTGAAGCTTGGGCTTCATTTAAAGGCGTTTGTAAAAATGTTTCTCAGCAAACAAAAATCCGACAACTACCACGATATTGTTAATCAACTTCCTATTTCATACAGAGCAATGGGATGTAATATGTCTTCGTAAATACATCTCCTCCACTCACATCTGGATTTTTTCCCGGACAACCTTGGAGATGTAAATGACGAACCATGGTGAACGTTTCTACCAAGACATTTTGGTGATGGAAAGCCGCTATAAAGGCAAGTGGAATACTAACAGTGCTAGCCAATTACTGTTGAACATTAATTTGGGATGTGCCTGAGACTATTTATAAAATAAAAGCATCGGCAAAATCATTCTAACCCAGATATGGCCGTACAGAATGATAAATTTTACAGATTTTAACTATATTTTTCCGTAATTCTTTTTGAAGCATTATTTATTTAAAACTAAGGGTGATAGAAAAATTGTATTTACAGATCTGTAATGCACACAAAAAAGCAATTCAAGAAATAGTATCACACTGAGAGAAACATTAAAAATGTTTTTTTCTCTATCAGTGTATTCAGTGTTGCATACACTTTTTAATATAACAATATATGTTAAGATTTTTTCTTTAACCTGGAAATTATTATCCATTTTGACATTTTAAATCCATTTCTTAATATTTGTTCACTAATGTTAAAATCTCACTTTCATTGTTAGTTTTCAAGTTGTCTTATGTCTGAAAAGAAAAAAAAAACATTTATGGTAATAAATTTCATTAAACATGTTTACTATGTTCAGGCAGCAGTGCTGTCTGACACCATGTGATGTTAAATATTAGTTTTACTTTCTTTTCAACATAATTGTTTCTATTTTATTTAACATGTGGTTGTATTCATTAATTGTTTATCAAATGCATAACACAACCATATGATACGGCCTAGTCGCCAAGCTTGTTGGATTCACTTATAGTATATTATTGTAAGATAATTGTTAAATTATGGCGGGCAATATGTTGAGACACAGTTCCATATCATTCACTCCTCTCCTGATGATTCACTCGGCTTCGTATGCTTCACCCAGCTCCTGACGATTCACTCGGCTCCATCTACTCTGTATAAGTTGGCTCCGCACTAGAATCTGGCAGTCTAGTCTAGTCTCAATCTGTCATTTGAAGACTCATTTTCTTCAGTCAAAATTTACCCATCATATAGTAGACATGTATATATTCATTAAATTATATATATTTTTCAACAATGTAATACAAATTTAATTAAATCATGAATATGTTAATATACAATTGTTAATTCGAATCGGTATTTGTTTTATTTAAATCCACTTAACATAAACGAAACACACTGCCATCCCAGTAATTACAAAACAACTTGAAATTTGATTAGGAAAAAGATAAAGTCCATATTTTGTAATGTCAACTAAATATTTTACAGATGTTTAGTTAAAAAAATAATTACAGAGCTTGGAAATTGCACATACCAATAAAATAATGGAAAATGTAAATGATTCTTTTCATGCTGTTTAACACTCTTAGCGCCATGTGTATCAATCTGATACATTTTTAGCAATGTCAAAACGGCCATGTGTATAATTTTGATGCACACGTAATGGTCTTAATAAATAAATAAAAAATGTCTGGCCTGGGGTGAAGTTTTACTGATTTAGGCGTAGCGCTAAGAGTGTTAAATAAGGTCTCAGTAAAATAAGTACAACTTAAAATAGAACAGGCTTTAATTTGACATAATCTGTTTTTAACTGTTTGTTTAGAAGTTATAACTACTCAAAATACAGGTACCTCTTTTCATTTGCCAGATTTTAGTTAATTACCAAAGAAAGTTGTATTGAAAAATACAATTATCTTTCTTACCTGTTTAAGCCATTTTTTTCATAAAGAATAAATAACTAATATGTGATGTTATTTTTGCCATCAATCAGAGCTATTAAACTTAAAAAACAGGATTTTTCTTCAGCGCTTATATAATGAAAATTTAAAAATTTTTATAACATTTCAGAGAAACTGTTACTAATTGTGTAAAATAAATTTTATTGAGAACTTTGAAGTAAAGAAATTATTAGAAGGACTGTACTCAATCCAAAATGAAAAAAAATCCATATGAACCAGGCGGCAGTGGTTGAGTACCATCTTTCATGTAGTTTCCAGAACTTTTTCACGATTCAAGACTTCTAATTTAGGATAGAATCTTTTGTAATATTGTAACAAAATTTTGTCTTACGTGAACTATTATTTAACATGGGCTATTGCTTGCCTCGAAAGAAAAATACATAGAATCTATCACCTGGAATTCTATTCTAAAGGATAAACAGAATAGTGTATTATTTTATAAATATGTAGCTAAAGTGTAAAAGAAAGATTTTTTAATGATAATCACTTCAATAAAACACAACAAATTCAAACAAGATATACTAGTTTTTTTTTTCTACGTGCACGCTTCCATGAAACCAAACCATTAAAGACATCAAGCACCTTTTACTTGCTAAGTTCTTTCATGTTGCAAGATTACACTTAAAATGTAAATAGAAAGTAATAAATGCTCGTGGACACTGTTTCATTGTATGCTGTTAACATTTATTCATAGCTAATCACCATAGTAGCCAGCGATGCTTAAAATTCGCATTAAAAATATGATTCTCTAGTTACTATTCACTTTTTGGTTTTCAAGAGATTATTCATTTAATCCCAGTAATGTCATTTCTGTTATTTTGTAAATTACATTATTGAAGGTGGAATACCTTTTGGTTTTCAAAAATTCAGAGATGTTTTAATCGTCTTCTTTTTTTCTTACTGTGTTATTAAAATTCATTATTGACAAAATATTATTGCCATAATTAAACAAAAAAAAATTGTTTATTAATTCAAATGTCACAATTCTGTGATTGGTTGAATGATAAATTTTTTCTAAAACTAATTTTTAATAGGTTATGCAAGAAAAAGTTGGAAGGGTGTTGCTAGCCCTTCTTCTTGACAGAGAGGCGGTGATGCTACCTCTATAATCCTTAAAATAGGGTTTTTCGACTTCATCCGTACATTCAAATACATTTTATTAAATAAGTAAGAGTGATGTCTTATGAAAGATTGTGTTTAAGAGTCCTGAATAAAAATGCAATCATATGCGCAAAACTGGGCTGTTATGACGCGAATTTTTGTTTTTATTAATTATTTTAATGAAGTATAATTGTTACCTCGTGTATTGTTTTTAATTTGGGGGTTCCAGTGGTCATTTGTTTGAACAAGTAGCTTTTACCTGTGTTATGACTATTAACAGTACACACAGTGCTAGTGTTTCCAAAAAAATATTCGCCTATCCATTTCTCCATGTCGTGCTTATGTTCTCATCGAATGATTATTGCATAATACTATATGAGTTTTCTTTTTGTGTTTTTAACCTTTTTACCGATGTGCACTCAATACAGTTTTTATTGTTCTTAGATGATAGGAGAACATTTTTCATTTGTATTCTTCAATTATGTAATTTTCACCTACTCTAACAAATACAGTTACTTTATATTAGCAATTTACTTACAGTTTATTGTAGCAAAAGTTTATTTAATTATTTATTCTAGAAATTTAACCTTTTATAAGTATTTTTTGTGTTTACTTTTTACATAAATATGAAATATTCTGTTGCTGTTATTAATCTACTGTTGTAGATTAAATTGCTATTACCATCTTACCTTTTACTGTTGCTTTGTTGTATTTGAATAAAAAAAAAAACAAATAAGTGGTTAGAAACTGTATTAAGTGCATGCTAAGTTATTGATTTTATATTTTTTATGACCTGGAGATTTCAGTTGATTAAATCTCTCCCATAGATTACAATTACTATAGTTCATTTCTTGAAAAAACCATTTTCCTTCATTGCTGTTTATAGAGTTTGATATGTTTTAATGTCATGCATGTTTCTTGTAATATTGTTAAATCAGTTTCTAAGTATTTAGTGGGGAGATTCTGTACAATTACTCAGTCATATCCACTTTAGTATTTTAGATATAATTTAATAGTAGTATTATTTTCAGAACTTCTAATTTTGCTCATTACATTGGTTACATGGTATTATTTTGACCTAGCATTTGTGCTGTAACTCAAAGGCAGTAATATTATAATTGTTATAGAACATTCTGCTTGCTGGCCTCTGTGGCGTGAGTGGTAGCGTCTCGGCCTTTCATCCGTAGGTCTTGGGTTCGAATTCTGATCAAGCATGGCATTTTTACACACGCTACAATTCATTCACCTCATCCTCTGAAGCAATACCTAATGGTGGTCTCGGAGGTTAAACAAAAAAAGAACATTCTGTTTTTGAACAAGATATACAGAATAATGCATTAGAAAGTACAATTTTTCAAATTACACGATGCACATTTTGCCCATTCTCTTCATAGACTTGCTGAAACAAATTGTTAAAAATGTTTTGCTGCCAGATATTCTCAATAAATGATCACTGTTTTGGTAAATTTGGCTACTTTAAGTACATAAATACTAGTTGTCTTATAATAAAACGTACTAAGGGAGGCCCTGGCACCAGTAATATCCATGAAACGTACTATTCATTACTATTAATCTTAACAGTTGTTTATTTAAGTTTGTTTGTTTTCTTTGATTTGTTGACTTTTTTATGAAGAAAGTAAAGTAATAAAGTTTTAAATTTATGGATTGGAAAGGGTTAAAAATACTCAACATTTATTCTCATAGGATTGAAATTTTTTTTAAGTTTGATTTTTATTTCATTGTCTTGCTTTGAATGTTATACTATAAGGTTTTGTAATTGAGTGTGACATTAATGAATTCTCCAAGGTATTAAGAACAAATACTAAGTAATAATTAGCAATTAACAACTGTTGATAATAAACAAACGATTCTTTTTGCAATGGGTTGTAGAACCTGAATTGAGTTAAACAAGTTAGTTCATATAGTAGGGGTTTTACTTCTGTTTTATCAGTTCATGCTGGACTTCTTGACCAGTCATTGCATGAAAATATGGAGTTGATTTTTGTATTTTTTATGAATATGAAAGTTTTTAAAAGTATTGAAGTTTTATCATATACAGTATAGCTTGTTATTACTTATACATTCTTTGTTTCTGTATTTGCTAAGGCTTTATTCTGGCAACAAATTATTTACCACTCAGTTCTTACTTTCATACATAAAAGGCATTCAGTTAATTAAATACATAATTTAAGTAAAGTTCTGTTGATTATTGAACAATTTATCCAGTAACAAAAGCAGACCATATACTGTGTTCGACTTCATCACTCTGAATATTTCATTAACTACATCGTGTTAAAAAAGTATTTTCTTTTGTAATTATTAGGATATTTTATTCTTTAGCATAAATAAAACTGATTTTATTTTGTGTACACTGTATTTGATTTCAGTTTAATTTTAAAGGTTTTTTTATTGTATCTATTTTGATATGTCTAATTTATTCATTCAGTCCCATCAACTAAAAATTCATGAGGTCTCCTTATTTTACAGTTATGACCTACTAAGTACAAACATATAAGTTTTTTTTTAATTTGGCATTTGTAATTTCTAATATTTCAAATGAGATTGGAATTTATAGAAAGACATTTATTAGTTTTTCTATTTTTGCACGTTTTCATATATATTCTTCAAATTAATTAATTTCCACCTACTCTCTATACTTGCAAATTCAGGCTTTCTGTTAGCAATCTACTTCCAGACAGATTATTATAGTAAAAGTCAATTTTATTATTCCTTTAACATTTATTTATTTTTTGTGTTTGTATATAAATAAATAATGTTACATTATGTTTTGCATGAATTGCTTTTAATGAATTGAGATAAAATATACATATTACCTTTCATTTTAGTGTCAGTATTGTTTTAACTTAAATTAATTGTGAAATTAATTAATAAGTAAAGATATATTTAAAATATAAATATAAATGACTTTTGGGGTTTGTTAATATTTTTCAGCTGTTTAATGTTTATTTTTAATATATCTTTCACAAACAATATTAATTATCTCATTTATTATATTTTGTTTTTTATATTTATGAAGCTCACCTTTACATATTTAAGGTTAAGTTATATATTAATGTAAGGTTGGATTTACTTTGTAACTTAATTAAGCTAAATTCCTTGCCAAAGGTTTAAATTTCTTTATGAAATAAATAAACTAACCTAAAATTAACAATCCTTTTTGTTATAATTAATTCATAATTAATAAACCTCCTGTTCATTTTGAATATATCACAACTGAAAAATTTTGTATTATGTTAGTGAGAAGTTAAGTACTAGAGCAGTAGTTCACAAACTTTTTTTTTACGTATACTTACGTGAATTACAGATCAGTAGAGTGTGCCACTGAGGTATTAAATATGTCATTAAGGTAACAACAGTTATAACTCTGAATGGTAAAGCAATAAAAAATTATAATTATTTTTGAAAGTAACCATTTATTTTGAAAATAATCATTTATTACAATTTTTTTTGTGATTAATTCACGATATAAGGTTTGAAGCTTGTGCATGGGAATATGAACCAAAAGTTTTGTTGTGTATAAAAAAAGACGTCTGACTGGGACTCGAACCTGGTAAAAATAAAAAATTTGTGTAAAAGTTTTTTAATCATTTGTTACAAAAACATTTATTTACTTTATAAAGAAATGTTACATTATACAGTTATTAACATTACTGATAACAATATTCTTGAAGACTAAAAATTCATTGAGGAGGGTGGTACTCTGTATTTGAAAAAGTAAAGAGATGTCTTTTGTTTAGCTGAACCTAATAATAAGTGGAGATTTGGTTCAAGTTCCAGTATTACAAAATTTAACTTTTACCGTCCCAACAGCAGAAAATCTAGTTTCTCAAAGATATGTGTTAGAAAATAGAATTAAAAATAGTGGTTTTCTCAACAGTGATGGATATTTATTTTTAAACTTTTGCCAAAATTCTCATAACTCTGATTTAGTAAATTCCATTTTTAAGCCTCAATCACAAAATAATTCCATCAAAGATTTTGTTTTGTTACTAGTTAGGATTCCAGGAATAATATCCAGTATGAAAAGGGTTTCTAATCATAGGAATTCAAAGTATTTTTTGAAATATTTCCATAACTTGGAAATTTCAAAAGTTTCAGTAAGGATTATGCAATGGAATTTTATATTATTTGATGAGATTATCCTTTTTATTTCAATTTTGTGTACTGTCACAAATTTTTCCAGATTTGGAAAATGCAGGAGGTTTTCATTTGAAACCCTGTTATTCATTATTTGACATTTTTTTTGATAAATTCCTTTATTTTGTCTACTGAAAATTGATCGTTGTTTCACCTTACAAATTTGAATTTAAGTCTTGAAACAATTGAAAATATCTGTTAAGTAGACTAGTGTTAGTCAACAGCTCATCTACCCACCGGGTTGGTCTAGTGGTGAACGCGTCTTCCCAAATCAGCTGGTTTGGAAAGTTGAGAGTTACAGCTTTCAAGTCCTAGTAAAGCCAGCTATTTTTACACGGACTTGAATACTAGATCGTGGATACCGGTGTTCTTTGGTGGTTGGGGTTCAATTAACCACACATCTCAGGAATGGTCAAACTGAGACGGTACAGGACTACACTTCATTTACACTCATACATATCATCCTCATTCATCCCCTGAAGTATTATCTAAACGGTAGTTACCGGAGGCTACAACAGGAAAAAGAAAGAAAAGTCAACAGCTCATCTGTCAATCAATCATACAATTCAAAGTCTGTATCCATTAGGAACATCTGCATCTCTGAATGTAGCTAAAATTACTTGCTTTACATTGTTTTTTGAACTTAGTTTCTTCCATATGCACTCATTGAATTGTACAGCAAAAAAAATTACTATTTTTTACTTGAGTTATTATGTTTTCTTTTATGTTTAATGCAATGCTTTCAGTTTAGTTTAGTGCACGGTGGTACTGTATGTAGTTGTTTAGTGGACAATTCACCTAACATTCAAGTTACCATATCTTTTGCAGCAGGTAACAACAGCTTTTCACCAGTTGTTAGAAAGATGTGCCTCAACTGCTCTTTGAGTACTGCCTGTAAAAAGACGACATAATTTTCTTTGTGCATTTTATCTCTGACAATTTTTGAACAAAGTAATTTTTGTTTCTAATGTTGAATGTTTAGTGGTAAGGGGTAGTGTTTCAATATTGAAGGTTTCATACTTTGGTCAGAAAGCAGATTTTGAATCTGTTTTAAGAAAGCTGATTCATTTTATACATCCGTCACAGTAAATACAATATTAATGTCCCCAGGATCATATTTTCTTATAAATATTCATATTTTAATAGGAGAATGATCTTGCCTTACTGCAAATTCTGATTCTGAAGTAGAGCTCATTGATACAAGTTTTTTGTCTGGTGTTGTTTTGTTTGTCATTGCTCTATTAAGCCCCTTTTCTATATTGATTTATATTTTATCAACTTTAACTAATTATGTTAATTAAATTAAACCAAATTAATTCAAGCAAAGCACATAAATAAGAAAGTATATAAGAAAAAAGGTGCTTTCAAGATACGTATGCCAACACCAGGACTTCTAGGACACTAGTTTTATCAAATGAAAAAGTAACACAATTACAATATTTTCAAATCAGAGAGTTTGTAAAACAATGGAAGCAGCTACATCCGTCCATGTGTAGGATTGTCATGATCAATTCACTTAACTGCTGGAGGAAAGTATGGTAATCCTTTTATAATAGCCATTAAGATTTTTTTTTTATATGTGCAACATGATGCATGTTGGACAGACATATGCACTGTGGTATGTAAGAACTGTCAGTGTTTGTTCTTGCTGTTCGAACAGCTGATATTCTTATTGTTGCTATTCATAAATAATTAACTCAATTTAAGGGGAAAATAAGTACAATGATGAAATACTTTTGTATTATAATACATCAAAAAAGGTTTGAGCACCCCTGATCCATTTTATTAATAATAAGTAAATACTACTGCTAATAATATCTCTTGTACTAATAATTTTGTATTACAGTATAAAATTCTGTATTTTTGTATTGTGCCTAGTTGTGTATCACCTTGTTAAATTCACTGGTAGTACACAGAAATCTGTGCAGTACCAGTGATTTTGATTAATGTATGTTAAAACATTTTTCACAAGATAAAAACTGAAATTGCAAAAATATCACTGATAAATATAATTTTTGTTTCCTAACATGTGATGCATTATTTTAATCTGTTTTTTAATGCTGAAAACGAATATGAACTCAGAATCTTTCTATCGCCCACCATTTTTGAAAAACTTAAAATTTTTATTAAAGAATTTTTTTTCATTTTCAACATATTTTTCAACCTTTTAAACTCCTGAATTTTATTTTGTTAGCTCATTTTTTATGTTTAACTTTGTTAACATCATTTGTAAGTTATAAATTTATTTTTATTTATAAAAATTGTCATGTGTACTAGACAAACAATTAAATCATGTCATAATTACATATTATGACATATGTACCTATGGTTTGGCGTGAACCAAAGGATCATGTAGCAGATTGTTACTTTTGTTTAACAAGTGTGTTTTGAATTTCTAAAAAATCTAAACATACTGTAAAATATCCTTCATTGCAATCTGCAATCAGGTCTGTACCTCATGAAATTGAATAATTTCAGCCACCTGTGAATGTATGTTTCGAAAGCAGCGATGAAGAAACAGGCACTACTGAAGAAGACAGTAATGATTTTGATTTTGAATTATCTTCCAATAAGCCACATCTTATATCACAAAGTGAATTAAATGACTTGGTTAGGAATTTAAATTTATCAAAAAATGAAGCTGAACCGTTAGGTTCAAGACTGCAAGTTTGGAATTTACTTCAAATAATTTGGAAATTTTGGGCTTTTGAAGCCGACAAAAAGAACTTTCTCAGTACTTTATTGATGAAAATAATTTGGTTTATTGTACAAATATTGATGAGGTTATTTTGCACCTAGGACAAGTTCATAAAATTGTGGACTGGCACCTTTTCATAGATTCGTCCAAGTATAGTTTAAAAGTGGTTCTAGTACATAACGGTAACAAATATCCTTCGATACCAATCGCTTATGGTATTAATTTGAAAGAGACATATGATGTAATGAAAGACATTCTTGAAAAAATAAATTATAAAAACATAGCTGAAACATATGTGGTGATTTGAAAGTTATAGCTATTTTGGTAGGCTATTTTGGTAGGTATTTTTGTAGGCTGTACTAAGTATATGTGTTTGCAAATGGGACAGCCGAGCTAGGGATAAACAGTATGTTACCAAAGAATGGAAGAAGTGAGACAATTTAACTCCAAATGCGAAAAATATTATTCATGAGCACTTAGTTGAACCCAAAAAAATATGTTTACCCCCTCTCAATATCAAGCTAGGACCAATGAAAAATTTTGTAAAAGCAATGAAGGAGAGTCCCGGATTTTTGTACAACAGGCAGAAATTTCCAAATGTAAGTGAAGGAAAAATTAAAGAAGGAATATTTGTTGGTCCTCAAATAATAGAGTTGGTCAAAGATGATGTATTTTACTCGATGTTAAATAATGTAGAAAGTGAAGCTTGGGCTTCATTTAAAGGCGTTTGTAAAAATGTTTCTCAGCAAACAAAAATCCGACAACTACCACGATATTGTTAATCAACTTCCTATTTCATACAGAGCAATGGGATGTAATATGTCTTCGTAAATACATCTCCTCCACTCACATCTGGATTTTTTCCCGGACAACCTTGGAGATGTAAATGACGAACCATGGTGAACGTTTCTACCAAGACATTTTGGTGATGGAAAGCCGCTATAAAGGCAAGTGGAATACTAACAGTGCTAGCCAATTACTGTTGAACATTAATTTGGGATGTGCCTGAGACTATTTATAAAATAAAAGCATCGGCAAAATCATTCTAACCCAGATATGGCCGTACAAAATGATAAATTTTACAGATTTTAACTATATTTTTCCGTAATTCTTTTTGAAGCATTATTTATTTAAAACTAAGGGTGATAGAAAAATTGTATTTACAGATCTGTAATGCACACAAAAAAGCAATTCAAGAAATAGTATCACACTGAGAGAAACATTAAAAATGTTTTTTTCTCTATCAGTGTATTCAGTGTTGCATACACTTTTTAATATAACAATATATGTTAAGATTTTTTCTTTAACCTGGAAATTATTATCCATTTTGACATTTTAAATCCATTTCTTAATATTTGTTCACTAATGTTAAAATCTCACTTTCATTGTTAGTTTTCAAGTTGTCTTATGTCTGAAAAGAAAAAAAAAACATTTATGGTAATAAATTTCATTAAACATGTTTACTATGTTCAGGCAGCAGTGCTGTCTGACACCATGTGATGTTAAATATTAGTTTTACTTTCTTTTCAACATAATTGTTTCTATTTTATTTAACATGTGGTTGTATTCATTAATTGTTTATCAAATGCATAACACAACCATATGATACGGCCTAGTCGCCAAGCTTGTTGGATTCACTTATAGTATATTATTGTAAGATAATTGTTAAATTATGGCGGGCAATATGTTGAGACACAGTTCCATATCATTCACTCCTCTCCTGATGATTCACTCGGCTTCGTATGCTTCACCCAGCTCCTGACGATTCACTCGGCTCCATCTACTCTGTATAAGTTGGCTCCGCACTAGAATCTGGCAGTCTAGTCTAGTCTCAATCTGTCATTTGAAGACTCATTTTCTTCAGTCAAAATTTACCCATCATATAGTAGACATGTATATATTCATTAAATTATAAATATTTTTCAACAATGTAATACAAATTTAATTAAATCATGAATATGTTAATATACAATTGTTAATTCGAATCGGTATTTGTTTTATTTAAATCCACTTAACATAAACGAAACACACTGCCATCCCAGTAATTACAAAACAACTTGAAATTTGATTAGGAAAAAGATAAAGTCCATATTTTGTAATGTCAACTAAATATTTTACAGATGTTTAGTTAAAAAAATAATTACAGAGCTTGGAAATTGCACATACCAATAAAATAATGGAAAATGTAAATGATTCTTTTCATGCTGTTTAACACTCTTAGCGCCATGTGTATCAATCTGATACATTTTTAGCAATGTCAAAACGGCCATGTGTATAATTTTGATGCACACGTAATGGTCTTAATAAATAAATAAAAAATGTCTGGCCTGGGGTGAAGTTTTACTGATTTAGGCGTAGCGCTAAGAGTGTTAAATAAGGTCTCAGTAAAATAAGTACAACTTAAAATAGAACAGGCTTTAATTTGACATAATCTGTTTTTAACTGTTTGTTTAGAAGTTATAACTACTCAAAATACAGGTACCTCTTTTCATTTGCCAGATTTTAGTTAATTACCAAAGAAAGTTGTATTGAAAAATACAATTATCTTTCTTACCTGTTTAAGCCATTTTTTTCATAAAGAATAAATAACTAATATGTGATGTTATTTTTGCCATCAATCAGAGCTATTAAACTTAAAAAACAGGATTTTTCTTCAGCGCTTATATAATGAAAATTTAAAAATTTTTATAACATTTCAGAGAAACTGTTACTAATTGTGTAAAATAAATTTTATTGAGAACTTTGAAGTAAAGAAATTATTAGAAGGACTGTACTCAATCCAAAATGAAAAAAAATCCATATGAACCAGGCGGCAGTGGTTGAGTACCATCTTTCATGTAGTTTCCAGAACTTTTTCACGATTCAAGACTTCTAATTTAGGATAGAATCTTTTGTAATATTGTAACAAAATTTTGTCTTACGTGAACTATTATTTAACATGGGCTATTGCTTGCCTCGAAAGAAAAATACATAGAATCTATCACCTGGAATTCTATTCTAAAGGATAAACAGAATAGTGTATTATTTTATAAATATGTAGCTAAAGTGTAAAAGAAAGATTTTTTAATGATAATCACTTCAATAAAACACAACAAATTCAAACAAGATATACTAGTTTTTTTTTTCTACGTGCACGCTTCCATGAAACCAAACCATTAAAGACATCAAGCACCTTTTACTTGCTAAGTTCTTTCATGTTGCAAGATTACACTTAAAATGTAAATAGAAAGTAATAAATGCTCGTGGACACTGTTTCATTGTATGCTGTTAACATTTATTCATAGCTAATCACCATAGTAGCCAGCGATGCTTAAAATTCGCATTAAAAATATGATTCTCTAGTTACTATTCACTTTTTGGTTTTCAAGAGATTATTCATTTAATCCCAGTAATGTCATTTCTGTTATTTTGTAAATTACATTATTGAAGGTGGAATACCTTTTGGTTTTCAAAAATTCAGAGATGTTTTAATCGTCTTCTTTTTTTCTTACTGTGTTATTAAAATTCATTATTGACAAAATATTATTGCCATAATTAAACAAAAAAAAATTGTTTATTAATTCAAATGTCACAATTCTGTGATTGGTTGAATGATAAATTTTTTCTAAAACTAATTTTTAATAGGTTATGCAAGAAAAAGTTGGAAGGGTGTTGCTAGCCCTTCTTCTTGACAGAGAGGCGGTGATGCTACCTCTATAATCCTTAAAATAGGGTTTTTCGACTTCATCCGTACATTCAAATACATTTTATTAAATAAGTAAGAGTGATGTCTTATGAAAGATTGTGTTTAAGAGTCCTGAATAAAAATGCAATCATATGCGCAAAACTGGGCTGTTATGACGCGAATTTTTGTTTTTATTAATTATTTTAATGAAGTATAATTGTTACCTCGTGTATTGTTTTTAATTTGGGGGTTCCAGTGGTCATTTGTTTGAACAAGTAGCTTTTACCTGTGTTATGACTATTAACAGTACACACAGTGCTAGTGTTTCCAAAAAAATATTCGCCTATCCATTTCTCCATGTCGTGCTTATGTTCTCATCGAATGATTATTGCATAATACTATATGAGTTTTCTTTTTGTGTTTTTAACCTTTTTACCGATGTGCACTCAATACAGTTTTTATTGTTCTTAGATGATAGGAGAACATTTTTCATTTGTATTCTTCAATTATGTAATTTTCACCTACTCTAACAAATACAGTTACTTTATATTAGCAATTTACTTACAGTTTATTGTAGCAAAAGTTTATTTAATTATTTATTCTAGAAATTTAACCTTTTATAAGTATTTTTTGTGTTTACTTTTTACATAAATATGAAATATTCTGTTGCTGTTATTAATCTACTGTTGTAGATTAAATTGCTATTACCATCTTACCTTTTACTGTTGCTTTGTTGTATTTGAATAAAAAAAAAAACAAATAAGTGGTTAGAAACTGTATTAAGTGCATGCTAAGTTATTGATTTTATATTTTTTATGACCTGGAGATTTCAGTTGATTAAATCTCTCCCATAGATTACAATTACTATAGTTCATTTCTTGAAAAAACCATTTTCCTTCATTGCTGTTTATAGAGTTTGATATGTTTTAATGTCATGCATGTTTCTTGTAATATTGTTAAATCAGTTTCTAAGTATTTAGTGGGGAGATTCTGTACAATTACTCAGTCATATCCACTTTAGTATTTTAGATATAATTTAATAGTAGTATTATTTTCAGAACTTCTAATTTTGCTCATTACATTGGTTACATGGTATTATTTTGACCTAGCATTTGTGCTGTAACTCAAAGGCAGTAATATTATAATTGTTATAGAACATTCTGCTTGCTGGCCTCTGTGGCGTGAGTGGTAGCGTCTCGGCCTTTCATCCGTAGGTCTTGGGTTCGAATTCTGATCAAGCATGGCATTTTTACACACGCTACAATTCATTCACCTCATCCTCTGAAGCAATACCTAATGGTGGTCTCGGAGGTTAAACAAAAAAAGAACATTCTGTTTTTGAACAAGATATACAGAATAATGCATTAGAAAGTACAATTTTTCAAATTACACGATGCACATTTTGCCCATTCTCTTCATAGACTTGCTGAAACAAATTGTTAAAAATGTTTTGCTGCCAGATATTCTCAATAAATGATCACTGTTTTGGTAAATTTGGCTACTTTAAGTACATAAATACTAGTTGTCTTATAATAAAACGTACTAAGGGAGGCCCTGGCACCAGTAATATCCATGAAACGTACTATTCATTACTATTAATCTTAACAGTTGTTTATTTAAGTTTGTTTGTTTTCTTTGATTTGTTGACTTTTTTATGAAGAAAGTAAAGTAATAAAGTTTTAAATTTATGGATTGGAAAGGGTTAAAAATACTCAACATTTATTCTCATAGGATTGAAATTTTTTTTAAGTTTGATTTTTATTTCATTGTCTTGCTTTGAATGTTATACTATAAGGTTTTGTAATTGAGTGTGACATTAATGAATTCTCCAAGGTATTAAGAACAAATACTAAGTAATAATTAGCAATTAACAACTGTTGATAATAAACAAACGATTCTTTTTGCAATGGGTTGTAGAACCTGAATTGAGTTAAACAAGTTAGTTCATATAGTAGGGGTTTTACTTCTGTTTTATCAGTTCATGCTGGACTTCTTGACCAGTCATTGCATGAAAATATGGAGTTGATTTTTGTATTTTTTATGAATATGAAAGTTTTTAAAAGTATTGAAGTTTTATCATATACAGTATAGCTTGTTATTACTTATACATTCTTTGTTTCTGTATTTGCTAAGGCTTTATTCTGGCAACAAATTATTTACCACTCAGTTCTTACTTTCATACATAAAAGGCATTCAGTTAATTAAATACATAATTTAAGTAAAGTTCTGTTGATTATTGAACAATTTATCCAGTAACAAAAGCAGACCATATACTGTGTTCGACTTCATCACTCTGAATATTTCATTAACTACATCGTGTTAAAAAAGTATTTTCTTTTGTAATTATTAGGATATTTTATTCTTTAGCATAAATAAAACTGATTTTATTTTGTGTACACTGTATTTGATTTCAGTTTAATTTTAAAGGTTTTTTTATTGTATCTATTTTGATATGTCTAATTTATTCATTCAGTCCCATCAACTAAAAATTCATGAGGTCTCCTAATTTTACAGTTATGACCTACTAAGTACAAACATATAAGTTTTTTTTTAATTTGGCATTTGTAATTTCTAATATTTCAAATGAGATTGGAATTTATAGAAAGACATTTATTAGTTTTTCTATTTTTGCACGTTTTCATATATATTCTTCAAATTAATTAATTTCCACCTACTCTCTATACTTGCAAATTCAGGCTTTCTGTTAGCAATCTACTTCCAGACAGATTATTATAGTAAAAGTCAATTTTATTATTCCTTTAACATTTATTTATTTTTTGTGTTTGTATATAAATAAATAATGTTACATTATGTTTTGCATGAATTGCTTTTAATGAATTGAGATAAAATATACATATTACCTTTCATTTTAGTGTCAGTATTGTTTTAACTTAAATTAATTGTGAAATTAATTAATAAGTAAAGATATATTTAAAATATAAATATAAATGACTTTTGGGGTTTGTTAATATTTTTCAGCTGTTTAATGTTTATTTTTAATATATCTTTCACAAACAATATTAATTATCTCATTTATTATATTTTGTTTTTTATATTTATGAAGCTCACCTTTACATATTTAAGGTTAAGTTATATATTAATGTAAGGTTGGATTTACTTTGTAACTTAATTAAGCTAAATTCCTTGCCAAAGGTTTAAATTTCTTTATGAAATAAATAAACTAACCTAAAATTAACAATCCTTTTTGTTATAATTAATTCATAATTAATAAACCTCCTGTTCATTTTGAATATATCACAACTGAAAAATTTTGTATTATGTTAGTGAGAAGTTAAGTACTAGAGCAGTAGTTCACAAACTTTTTTTTTACGTATACTTACGTGAATTACAGATCAGTAGAGTGTGCCACTGAGGTATTAAATATGTCATTAAGGTAACAACAGTTATAACTCTGAATGGTAAAGCAATAAAAAATTATAATTATTTTTGAAAGTAACCATTTATTTTGAAAATAATCATTTATTACAATTTTTTTTGTGATTAATTCACGATATAAGGTTTGAAGCTTGTGCATGGGAATATGAACCAAAAGTTTTGTTGTGTATAAAAAAAGACGTCTGACTGGGACTCGAACCTGGTAAAAATAAAAAATTTGTGTAAAAGTTTTTTAATCATTTGTTACAAAAACATTTATTTACTTTATAAAGAAATGTTACATTATACAGTTATTAACATTACTGATAACAATATTCTTGAAGACTAAAAATTCATTGAGGAGGGTGGTACTCTGTATTTGAAAAAGTAAAGAGATGTCTTTTGTTTAGCTGAACCTAATAATAAGTGGAGATTTGGTTCAAGTTCCAGTATTACAAAATTTAACTTTTACCGTCCCAACAGCAGAAAATCTAGTTTCTCAAAGATATGTGTTAGAAAATAGAATTAAAAATAGTGGTTTTCTCAACAGTGATGGATATTTATTTTTAAACTTTTGCCAAAATTCTCATAACTCTGATTTAGTAAATTCCATTTTTAAGCCTCAATCACAAAATAATTCCATCAAAGATTTTGTTTTGTTACTAGTTAGGATTCCAGGAATAATATCCAGTATGAAAAGGGTTTCTAATCATAGGAATTCAAAGTATTTTTTGAAATATTTCCATAACTTGGAAATTTCAAAAGTTTCAGTAAGGATTATGCAATGGAATTTTATATTATTTGATGAGATTATCCTTTTTATTTCAATTTTGTGTACTGTCACAAATTTTTCCAGATTTGGAAAATGCAGGAGGTTTTCATTTGAAACCCTGTTATTCATTATTTGACATTTTTTTTGATAAATTCCTTTATTTTGTCTACTGAAAATTGATCGTTGTTTCACCTTACAAATTTGAATTTAAGTCTTGAAACAATTGAAAATATCTGTTAAGTAGACTAGTGTTAGTCAACAGCTCATCTACCCACCGGGTTGGTCTAGTGGTGAACGCGTCTTCCCAAATCAGCTGGTTTGGAAAGTTGAGAGTTACAGCTTTCAAGTCCTAGTAAAGCCAGCTATTTTTACACGGACTTGAATACTAGATCGTGGATACCGGTGTTCTTTGGTGGTTGGGGTTCAATTAACCACACATCTCAGGAATGGTCAAACTGAGACGGTACAGGACTACACTTCATTTACACTCATACATATCATCCTCATTCATCCCCTGAAGTATTATCTAAACGGTAGTTACCGGAGGCTACAACAGGAAAAAGAAAGAAAAGTCAACAGCTCATCTGTCAATCAATCATACAATTCAAAGTCTGTATCCATTAGGAACATCTGCATCTCTGAATGTAGCTAAAATTACTTGCTTTACATTGTTTTTTGAACTTAGTTTCTTCCATATGCACTCATTGAATTGTACAGCAAAAAAAATTACTATTTTTTACTTGAGTTATTATGTTTTCTTTTATGTTTAATGCAATGCTTTCAGTTTAGTTTAGTGCACGGTGGTACTGTATGTAGTTGTTTAGTGGACAATTCACCTAACATTCAAGTTACCATATCTTTTGCAGCAGGTAACAACAGCTTTTCACCAGTTGTTAGAAAGATGTGCCTCAACTGCTCTTTGAGTACTGCCTGTAAAAAGACGACATAATTTTCTTTGTGCATTTTATCTCTGACAATTTTTGAACAAAGTAATTTTTGTTTCTAATGTTGAATGTTTAGTGGTAAGGGGTAGTGTTTCAATATTGAAGGTTTCATACTTTGGTCAGAAAGCAGATTTTGAATCTGTTTTAAGAAAGCTGATTCATTTTATACATCCGTCACAGTAAATACAATATTAATGTCCCCAGGATCATATTTTCTTATAAATATTCATATTTTAATAGGAGAATGATCTTGCCTTACTGCAAATTCTGATTCTGAAGTAGAGCTCATTGATACAAGTTTTTTGTCTGGTGTTGTTTTGTTTGTCATTGCTCTATTAAGCCCCTTTTCTATATTGATTTATATTTTATCAACTTTAACTAATTATGTTAATTAAATTAAACCAAATTAATTCAAGCAAAGCACATAAATAAGAAAGTATATAAGAAAAAAGGTGCTTTCAAGATACGTATGCCAACACCAGGACTTCTAGGACACTAGTTTTATCAAATGAAAAAGTAACACAATTACAATATTTTCAAATCAGAGAGTTTGTAAAACAATGGAAGCAGCTACATCCGTCCATGTGTAGGATTGTCATGATCAATTCACTTAACTGCTGGAGGAAAGTATGGTAATCCTTTTATAATAGCCATTAAGATTTTTTTTTTATATGTGCAACATGATGCATGTTGGACAGACATATGCACTGTGGTATGTAAGAACTGTCAGTGTTTGTTCTTGCTGTTCGAACAGCTGATATTCTTATTGTTGCTATTCATAAATAATTAACTCAATTTAAGGGGAAAATAAGTACAATGATGAAATACTTTTGTATTATAATACATCAAAAAAGGTTTGAGCACCCCTGATCCATTTTATTAATAATAAGTAAATACTACTGCTAATAATATCTCTTGTACTAATAATTTTGTATTACAGTATAAAATTCTGTATTTTTGTATTGTGCCTAGTTGTGTATCACCTTGTTAAATTCACTGGTAGTACACAGAAATCTGTGCAGTACCAGTGATTTTGATTAATGTATGTTAAAACATTTTTCACAAGATAAAAACTGAAATTGCAAAAATATCACTGATAAATATAATTTTTGTTTCCTAACATGTGATGCATTATTTTAATCTGTTTTTTAATGCTGAAAACGAATATGAACTCAGAATCTTTCTATCGCCCACCATTTTTGAAAAACTTAAAATTTTTATTAAAGAATTTTTTTTCATTTTCAACATATTTTTCAACCTTTTAAACTCCTGAATTTTATTTTGTTAGCTCATTTTTTATGTTTAACTTTGTTAACATCATTTGTAAGTTATAAATTTATTTTTATTTATAAAAATTGTCATGTGTACTAGACAAACAATTAAATCATGTCATAATTACATATTATGACATATGTACCTATGGTTTGGCGTGAACCAAAGGATCATGTAGCAGATTGTTACTTTTGTTTAACAAGTGTGTTTTGAATTTCTAAAAAATCTAAACATACTGTAAAATATCCTTCATTGCAATCTGCAATCAGGTCTGTACCTCATGAAATTGAATAATTTCAGCCACCTGTGAATGTATGTTTCGAAAGCAGCGATGAAGAAACAGGCACTACTGAAGAAGACAGTAATGATTTTGATTTTGAATTATCTTCCAATAAGCCACATCTTATATCACAAAGTGAATTAAATGACTTGGTTAGGAATTTAAATTTATCAAAAAATGAAGCTGAACCGTTAGGTTCAAGACTGCAAGTTTGGAATTTACTTCAAATAATTTGGAAATTTTGGGCTTTTGAAGCCGACAAAAAGAACTTTCTCAGTACTTTATTGATGAAAATAATTTGGTTTATTGTACAAATATTGATGAGGTTATTTTGCACCTAGGACAAGTTCATAAAATTGTGGACTGGCACCTTTTCATAGATTCGTCCAAGTATAGTTTAAAAGTGGTTCTAGTACATAACGGTAACAAATATCCTTCGATACCAATCGCTTATGGTATTAATTTGAAAGAGACATATGATGTAATGAAAGACATTCTTGAAAAAATAAATTATAAAAACATAGCTGAAACATATGTGGTGATTTGAAAGTTATAGCTATTTTGGTAGGCTATTTTGGTAGGTATTTTTGTAGGCTGTACTAAGTATATGTGTTTGCAAATGGGACAGCCGAGCTAGGGATAAACAGTATGTTACCAAAGAATGGAAGAAGTGAGACAATTTAACTCCAAATGCGAAAAATATTATTCATGAGCACTTAGTTGAACCCAAAAAAATATGTTTACCCCCTCTCAATATCAAGCTAGGACCAATGAAAAATTTTGTAAAAGCAATGAAGGAGAGTCCCGGATTTTTGTACAACAGGCAGAAATTTCCAAATGTAAGTGAAGGAAAAATTAAAGAAGGAATATTTGTTGGTCCTCAAATAATAGAGTTGGTCAAAGATGATGTATTTTACTCGATGTTAAATAATGTAGAAAGTGAAGCTTGGGCTTCATTTAAAGGCGTTTGTAAAAATGTTTCTCAGCAAACAAAAATCCGACAACTACCACGATATTGTTAATCAACTTCCTATTTCATACAGAGCAATGGGATGTAATATGTCTTCGTAAATACATCTCCTCCACTCACATCTGGATTTTTTCCCGGACAACCTTGGAGATGTAAATGACGAACCATGGTGAACGTTTCTACCAAGACATTTTGGTGATGGAAAGCCGCTATAAAGGCAAGTGGAATACTAACAGTGCTAGCCAATTACTGTTGAACATTAATTTGGGATGTGCCTGAGACTATTTATAAAATAAAAGCATCGGCAAAATCATTCTAACCCAGATATGGCCGTACAAAATGATAAATTTTACAGATTTTAACTATATTTTTCCGTAATTCTTTTTGAAGCATTATTTATTTAAAACTAAGGGTGATAGAAAAATTGTATTTACAGATCTGTAATGCACACAAAAAAGCAATTCAAGAAATAGTATCACACTGAGAGAAACATTAAAAATGTTTTTTTCTCTATCAGTGTATTCAGTGTTGCATACACTTTTTAATATAACAATATATGTTAAGATTTTTTCTTTAACCTGGAAATTATTATCCATTTTGACATTTTAAATCCATTTCTTAATATTTGTTCACTAATGTTAAAATCTCACTTTCATTGTTAGTTTTCAAGTTGTCTTATGTCTGAAAAGAAAAAAAAAACATTTATGGTAATAAATTTCATTAAACATGTTTACTATGTTCAGGCAGCAGTGCTGTCTGACACCATGTGATGTTAAATATTAGTTTTACTTTCTTTTCAACATAATTGTTTCTATTTTATTTAACATGTGGTTGTATTCATTAATTGTTTATCAAATGCATAACACAACCATATGATACGGCCTAGTCGCCAAGCTTGTTGGATTCACTTATAGTATATTATTGTAAGATAATTGTTAAATTATGGCGGGCAATATGTTGAGACACAGTTCCATATCATTCACTCCTCTCCTGATGATTCACTCGGCTTCGTATGCTTCACCCAGCTCCTGACGATTCACTCGGCTCCATCTACTCTGTATAAGTTGGCTCCGCACTAGAATCTGGCAGTCTAGTCTAGTCTCAATCTGTCATTTGAAGACTCATTTTCTTCAGTCAAAATTTACCCATCATATAGTAGACATGTATATATTCATTAAATTATAAATATTTTTCAACAATGTAATACAAATTTAATTAAATCATGAATATGTTAATATACAATTGTTAATTCGAATCGGTATTTGTTTTATTTAAATCCACTTAACATAAACGAAACACACTGCCATCCCAGTAATTACAAAACAACTTGAAATTTGATTAGGAAAAAGATAAAGTCCATATTTTGTAATGTCAACTAAATATTTTACAGATGTTTAGTTAAAAAAATAATTACAGAGCTTGGAAATTGCACATACCAATAAAATAATGGAAAATGTAAATGATTCTTTTCATGCTGTTTAACACTCTTAGCGCCATGTGTATCAATCTGATACATTTTTAGCAATGTCAAAACGGCCATGTGTATAATTTTGATGCACACGTAATGGTCTTAATAAATAAATAAAAAATGTCTGGCCTGGGGTGAAGTTTTACTGATTTAGGCGTAGCGCTAAGAGTGTTAAATAAGGTCTCAGTAAAATAAGTACAACTTAAAATAGAACAGGCTTTAATTTGACATAATCTGTTTTTAACTGTTTGTTTAGAAGTTATAACTACTCAAAATACAGGTACCTCTTTTCATTTGCCAGATTTTAGTTAATTACCAAAGAAAGTTGTATTGAAAAATACAATTATCTTTCTTACCTGTTTAAGCCATTTTTTTCATAAAGAATAAATAACTAATATGTGATGTTATTTTTGCCATCAATCAGAGCTATTAAACTTAAAAAACAGGATTTTTCTTCAGCGCTTATATAATGAAAATTTAAAAATTTTTATAACATTTCAGAGAAACTGTTACTAATTGTGTAAAATAAATTTTATTGAGAACTTTGAAGTAAAGAAATTATTAGAAGGACTGTACTCAATCCAAAATGAAAAAAAATCCATATGAACCAGGCGGCAGTGGTTGAGTACCATCTTTCATGTAGTTTCCAGAACTTTTTCACGATTCAAGACTTCTAATTTAGGATAGAATCTTTTGTAATATTGTAACAAAATTTTGTCTTACGTGAACTATTATTTAACATGGGCTATTGCTTGCCTCGAAAGAAAAATACATAGAATCTATCACCTGGAATTCTATTCTAAAGGATAAACAGAATAGTGTATTATTTTATAAATATGTAGCTAAAGTGTAAAAGAAAGATTTTTTAATGATAATCACTTCAATAAAACACAACAAATTCAAACAAGATATACTAGTTTTTTTTTTCTACGTGCACGCTTCCATGAAACCAAACCATTAAAGACATCAAGCACCTTTTACTTGCTAAGTTCTTTCATGTTGCAAGATTACACTTAAAATGTAAATAGAAAGTAATAAATGCTCGTGGACACTGTTTCATTGTATGCTGTTAACATTTATTCATAGCTAATCACCATAGTAGCCAGCGATGCTTAAAATTCGCATTAAAAATATGATTCTCTAGTTACTATTCACTTTTTGGTTTTCAAGAGATTATTCATTTAATCCCAGTAATGTCATTTCTGTTATTTTGTAAATTACATTATTGAAGGTGGAATACCTTTTGGTTTTCAAAAATTCAGAGATGTTTTAATCGTCTTCTTTTTTTCTTACTGTGTTATTAAAATTCATTATTGACAAAATATTATTGCCATAATTAAACAAAAAAAAATTGTTTATTAATTCAAATGTCACAATTCTGTGATTGGTTGAATGATAAATTTTTTCTAAAACTAATTTTTAATAGGTTATGCAAGAAAAAGTTGGAAGGGTGTTGCTAGCCCTTCTTCTTGACAGAGAGGCGGTGATGCTACCTCTATAATCCTTAAAATAGGGTTTTTCGACTTCATCCGTACATTCAAATACATTTTATTAAATAAGTAAGAGTGATGTCTTATGAAAGATTGTGTTTAAGAGTCCTGAATAAAAATGCAATCATATGCGCAAAACTGGGCTGTTATGACGCGAATTTTTGTTTTTATTAATTATTTTAATGAAGTATAATTGTTACCTCGTGTATTGTTTTTAATTTGGGGGTTCCAGTGGTCATTTGTTTGAACAAGTAGCTTTTACCTGTGTTATGACTATTAACAGTACACACAGTGCTAGTGTTTCCAAAAAAATATTCGCCTATCCATTTCTCCATGTCGTGCTTATGTTCTCATCGAATGATTATTGCATAATACTATATGAGTTTTCTTTTTGTGTTTTTAACCTTTTTACCGATGTGCACTCAATACAGTTTTTATTGTTCTTAGATGATAGGAGAACATTTTTCATTTGTATTCTTCAATTATGTAATTTTCACCTACTCTAACAAATACAGTTACTTTATATTAGCAATTTACTTACAGTTTATTGTAGCAAAAGTTTATTTAATTATTTATTCTAGAAATTTAACCTTTTATAAGTATTTTTTGTGTTTACTTTTTACATAAATATGAAATATTCTGTTGCTGTTATTAATCTACTGTTGTAGATTAAATTGCTATTACCATCTTACCTTTTACTGTTGCTTTGTTGTATTTGAATAAAAAAAAAAACAAATAAGTGGTTAGAAACTGTATTAAGTGCATGCTAAGTTATTGATTTTATATTTTTTATGACCTGGAGATTTCAGTTGATTAAATCTCTCCCATAGATTACAATTACTATAGTTCATTTCTTGAAAAAACCATTTTCCTTCATTGCTGTTTATAGAGTTTGATATGTTTTAATGTCATGCATGTTTCTTGTAATATTGTTAAATCAGTTTCTAAGTATTTAGTGGGGAGATTCTGTACAATTACTCAGTCATATCCACTTTAGTATTTTAGATATAATTTAATAGTAGTATTATTTTCAGAACTTCTAATTTTGCTCATTACATTGGTTACATGGTATTATTTTGACCTAGCATTTGTGCTGTAACTCAAAGGCAGTAATATTATAATTGTTATAGAACATTCTGCTTGCTGGCCTCTGTGGCGTGAGTGGTAGCGTCTCGGCCTTTCATCCGTAGGTCTTGGGTTCGAATTCTGATCAAGCATGGCATTTTTACACACGCTACAATTCATTCACCTCATCCTCTGAAGCAATACCTAATGGTGGTCTCGGAGGTTAAACAAAAAAAGAACATTCTGTTTTTGAACAAGATATACAGAATAATGCATTAGAAAGTACAATTTTTCAAATTACACGATGCACATTTTGCCCATTCTCTTCATAGACTTGCTGAAACAAATTGTTAAAAATGTTTTGCTGCCAGATATTCTCAATAAATGATCACTGTTTTGGTAAATTTGGCTACTTTAAGTACATAAATACTAGTTGTCTTATAATAAAACGTACTAAGGGAGGCCCTGGCACCAGTAATATCCATGAAACGTACTATTCATTACTATTAATCTTAACAGTTGTTTATTTAAGTTTGTTTGTTTTCTTTGATTTGTTGACTTTTTTATGAAGAAAGTAAAGTAATAAAGTTTTAAATTTATGGATTGGAAAGGGTTAAAAATACTCAACATTTATTCTCATAGGATTGAAATTTTTTTTAAGTTTGATTTTTATTTCATTGTCTTGCTTTGAATGTTATACTATAAGGTTTTGTAATTGAGTGTGACATTAATGAATTCTCCAAGGTATTAAGAACAAATACTAAGTAATAATTAGCAATTAACAACTGTTGATAATAAACAAACGATTCTTTTTGCAATGGGTTGTAGAACCTGAATTGAGTTAAACAAGTTAGTTCATATAGTAGGGGTTTTACTTCTGTTTTATCAGTTCATGCTGGACTTCTTGACCAGTCATTGCATGAAAATATGGAGTTGATTTTTGTATTTTTTATGAATATGAAAGTTTTTAAAAGTATTGAAGTTTTATCATATACAGTATAGCTTGTTATTACTTATACATTCTTTGTTTCTGTATTTGCTAAGGCTTTATTCTGGCAACAAATTATTTACCACTCAGTTCTTACTTTCATACATAAAAGGCATTCAGTTAATTAAATACATAATTTAAGTAAAGTTCTGTTGATTATTGAACAATTTATCCAGTAACAAAAGCAGACCATATACTGTGTTCGACTTCATCACTCTGAATATTTCATTAACTACATCGTGTTAAAAAAGTATTTTCTTTTGTAATTATTAGGATATTTTATTCTTTAGCATAAATAAAACTGATTTTATTTTGTGTACACTGTATTTGATTTCAGTTTAATTTTAAAGGTTTTTTTATTGTATCTATTTTGATATGTCTAATTTATTCATTCAGTCCCATCAACTAAAAATTCATGAGGTCTCCTAATTTTACAGTTATGACCTACTAAGTACAAACATATAAGTTTTTTTTTAATTTGGCATTTGTAATTTCTAATATTTCAAATGAGATTGGAATTTATAGAAAGACATTTATTAGTTTTTCTATTTTTGCACGTTTTCATATATATTCTTCAAATTAATTAATTTCCACCTACTCTCTATACTTGCAAATTCAGGCTTTCTGTTAGCAATCTACTTCCAGACAGATTATTATAGTAAAAGTCAATTTTATTATTCCTTTAACATTTATTTATTTTTTGTGTTTGTATATAAATAAATAATGTTACATTATGTTTTGCATGAATTGCTTTTAATGAATTGAGATAAAATATACATATTACCTTTCATTTTAGTGTCAGTATTGTTTTAACTTAAATTAATTGTGAAATTAATTAATAAGTAAAGATATATTTAAAATATAAATATAAATGACTTTTGGGGTTTGTTAATATTTTTCAGCTGTTTAATGTTTATTTTTAATATATCTTTCACAAACAATATTAATTATCTCATTTATTATATTTTGTTTTTTATATTTATGAAGCTCACCTTTACATATTTAAGGTTAAGTTATATATTAATGTAAGGTTGGATTTACTTTGTAACTTAATTAAGCTAAATTCCTTGCCAAAGGTTTAAATTTCTTTATGAAATAAATAAACTAACCTAAAATTAACAATCCTTTTTGTTATAATTAATTCATAATTAATAAACCTCCTGTTCATTTTGAATATATCACAACTGAAAAATTTTGTATTATGTTAGTGAGAAGTTAAGTACTAGAGCAGTAGTTCACAAACTTTTTTTTTACGTATACTTACGTGAATTACAGATCAGTAGAGTGTGCCACTGAGGTATTAAATATGTCATTAAGGTAACAACAGTTATAACTCTGAATGGTAAAGCAATAAAAAATTATAATTATTTTTGAAAGTAACCATTTATTTTGAAAATAATCATTTATTACAATTTTTTTTGTGATTAATTCACGATATAAGGTTTGAAGCTTGTGCATGGGAATATGAACCAAAAGTTTTGTTGTGTATAAAAAAAGACGTCTGACTGGGACTCGAACCTGGTAAAAATAAAAAATTTGTGTAAAAGTTTTTTAATCATTTGTTACAAAAACATTTATTTACTTTATAAAGAAATGTTACATTATACAGTTATTAACATTACTGATAACAATATTCTTGAAGACTAAAAATTCATTGAGGAGGGTGGTACTCTGTATTTGAAAAAGTAAAGAGATGTCTTTTGTTTAGCTGAACCTAATAATAAGTGGAGATTTGGTTCAAGTTCCAGTATTACAAAATTTAACTTTTACCGTCCCAACAGCAGAAAATCTAGTTTCTCAAAGATATGTGTTAGAAAATAGAATTAAAAATAGTGGTTTTCTCAACAGTGATGGATATTTATTTTTAAACTTTTGCCAAAATTCTCATAACTCTGATTTAGTAAATTCCATTTTTAAGCCTCAATCACAAAATAATTCCATCAAAGATTTTGTTTTGTTACTAGTTAGGATTCCAGGAATAATATCCAGTATGAAAAGGGTTTCTAATCATAGGAATTCAAAGTATTTTTTGAAATATTTCCATAACTTGGAAATTTCAAAAGTTTCAGTAAGGATTATGCAATGGAATTTTATATTATTTGATGAGATTATCCTTTTTATTTCAATTTTGTGTACTGTCACAAATTTTTCCAGATTTGGAAAATGCAGGAGGTTTTCATTTGAAACCCTGTTATTCATTATTTGACATTTTTTTTGATAAATTCCTTTATTTTGTCTACTGAAAATTGATCGTTGTTTCACCTTACAAATTTGAATTTAAGTCTTGAAACAATTGAAAATATCTGTTAAGTAGACTAGTGTTAGTCAACAGCTCATCTACCCACCGGGTTGGTCTAGTGGTGAACGCGTCTTCCCAAATCAGCTGGTTTGGAAAGTTGAGAGTTACAGCTTTCAAGTCCTAGTAAAGCCAGCTATTTTTACACGGACTTGAATACTAGATCGTGGATACCGGTGTTCTTTGGTGGTTGGGGTTCAATTAACCACACATCTCAGGAATGGTCAAACTGAGACGGTACAGGACTACACTTCATTTACACTCATACATATCATCCTCATTCATCCCCTGAAGTATTATCTAAACGGTAGTTACCGGAGGCTACAACAGGAAAAAGAAAGAAAAGTCAACAGCTCATCTGTCAATCAATCATACAATTCAAAGTCTGTATCCATTAGGAACATCTGCATCTCTGAATGTAGCTAAAATTACTTGCTTTACATTGTTTTTTGAACTTAGTTTCTTCCATATGCACTCATTGAATTGTACAGCAAAAAAAATTACTATTTTTTACTTGAGTTATTATGTTTTCTTTTATGTTTAATGCAATGCTTTCAGTTTAGTTTAGTGCACGGTGGTACTGTATGTAGTTGTTTAGTGGACAATTCACCTAACATTCAAGTTACCATATCTTTTGCAGCAGGTAACAACAGCTTTTCACCAGTTGTTAGAAAGATGTGCCTCAACTGCTCTTTGAGTACTGCCTGTAAAAAGACGACATAATTTTCTTTGTGCATTTTATCTCTGACAATTTTTGAACAAAGTAATTTTTGTTTCTAATGTTGAATGTTTAGTGGTAAGGGGTAGTGTTTCAATATTGAAGGTTTCATACTTTGGTCAGAAAGCAGATTTTGAATCTGTTTTAAGAAAGCTGATTCATTTTATACATCCGTCACAGTAAATACAATATTAATGTCCCCAGGATCATATTTTCTTATAAATATTCATATTTTAATAGGAGAATGATCTTGCCTTACTGCAAATTCTGATTCTGAAGTAGAGCTCATTGATACAAGTTTTTTGTCTGGTGTTGTTTTGTTTGTCATTGCTCTATTAAGCCCCTTTTCTATATTGATTTATATTTTATCAACTTTAACTAATTATGTTAATTAAATTAAACCAAATTAATTCAAGCAAAGCACATAAATAAGAAAGTATATAAGAAAAAAGGTGCTTTCAAGATACGTATGCCAACACCAGGACTTCTAGGACACTAGTTTTATCAAATGAAAAAGTAACACAATTACAATATTTTCAAATCAGAGAGTTTGTAAAACAATGGAAGCAGCTACATCCGTCCATGTGTAGGATTGTCATGATCAATTCACTTAACTGCTGGAGGAAAGTATGGTAATCCTTTTATAATAGCCATTAAGATTTTTTTTTTATATGTGCAACATGATGCATGTTGGACAGACATATGCACTGTGGTATGTAAGAACTGTCAGTGTTTGTTCTTGCTGTTCGAACAGCTGATATTCTTATTGTTGCTATTCATAAATAATTAACTCAATTTAAGGGGAAAATAAGTACAATGATGAAATACTTTTGTATTATAATACATCAAAAAAGGTTTGAGCACCCCTGATCCATTTTATTAATAATAAGTAAATACTACTGCTAATAATATCTCTTGTACTAATAATTTTGTATTACAGTATAAAATTCTGTATTTTTGTATTGTGCCTAGTTGTGTATCACCTTGTTAAATTCACTGGTAGTACACAGAAATCTGTGCAGTACCAGTGATTTTGATTAATGTATGTTAAAACATTTTTCACAAGATAAAAACTGAAATTGCAAAAATATCACTGATAAATATAATTTTTGTTTCCTAACATGTGATGCATTATTTTAATCTGTTTTTTAATGCTGAAAACGAATATGAACTCAGAATCTTTCTATCGCCCACCATTTTTGAAAAACTTAAAATTTTTATTAAAGAATTTTTTTTCATTTTCAACATATTTTTCAACCTTTTAAACTCCTGAATTTTATTTTGTTAGCTCATTTTTTATGTTTAACTTTGTTAACATCATTTGTAAGTTATAAATTTATTTTTATTTATAAAAATTGTCATGTGTACTAGACAAACAATTAAATCATGTCATAATTACATATTATGACATATGTACCTATGGTTTGGCGTGAACCAAAGGATCATGTAGCAGATTGTTACTTTTGTTTAACAAGTGTGTTTTGAATTTCTAAAAAATCTAAACATACTGTAAAATATCCTTCATTGCAATCTGCAATCAGGTCTGTACCTCATGAAATTGAATAATTTCAGCCACCTGTGAATGTATGTTTCGAAAGCAGCGATGAAGAAACAGGCACTACTGAAGAAGACAGTAATGATTTTGATTTTGAATTATCTTCCAATAAGCCACATCTTATATCACAAAGTGAATTAAATGACTTGGTTAGGAATTTAAATTTATCAAAAAATGAAGCTGAACCGTTAGGTTCAAGACTGCAAGTTTGGAATTTACTTCAAATAATTCGGAAATTTTGGGCTTTTGAAGCCGACAAAAAGAACTTTCTCAGTACTTTATTGATGAAAATAATTTGGTTATTGTACAAATATTGATGAGGTTATTTTGCACCTAGGACAAGTTCATAAAATTGTGGACTGGCACCTTTTCATAGATTCGTCCAAGTATAGTTTAAAAGTGGTTCTAGTACATAACGGTAACAAATATCCTTCGATACCAATCGCTTATGGTATTAATTTGAAAGAGACATATGATGTAATGAAAGACATTCTTGAAAAAATAAATTATAAAAACATAGCTGAAACATATGTGGTGATTTGAAAGTTATAGCTATTTTGGTAGGCATGTAGTTAGGCTGTACTAAGTATATGTGTTTGCAAATGGGACAGCCGAGCTAGGGATAAACAGTATGTTACCAAAGAATGGAAGAAGTGAGACAATTTAACTCCAAATGCGAAAAATATTATTCATGAGCACTTAGTTGAACCCAAAAAAATATGTTTACCCCCTCTCAATATCAAGCTAGGACCAATGAAAAATTTTGTAAAAGCAATGAAGGAGAGTCCCGGATTTTTGTACAACAGGCAGAAATTTCCAAATGTAAGTGAAGGAAAAATTAAAGAAGGAATATTTGTTGGTCCTCAAATAATAGAGTTGGTCAAAGATGATGTATTTTACTCGATGTTAAATAATGTAGAAAGTGAAGCTTGGGCTTCATTTAAAGGCGTTTGTAAAAATGTTTCTCAGCAAACAAAAATCCGACAACTACCACGATATTGTTAATCAACTTCCTATTTCATACAGAGCAATGGGATGTAATATGTCTTCGTAAATACATCTCCTCCACTCACATCTGGATTTTTTCCCGGACAACCTTGGAGATGTAAATGACGAACCATGGTGAACGTTTCTACCAAGACATTTTGGTGATGGAAAGCCGCTATAAAGGCAAGTGGAATACTAACAGTGCTAGCCAATTACTGTTGAACATTAATTTGGGATGTGCCTGAGACTATTTATAAAATAAAAGCATCGGCAAAATCATTCTAACCCAGATATGGCCGTACAAAATGATAAATTTTACAGATTTTAACTATATTTTTCCGTAATTCTTTTTGAAGCATTATTTATTTAAAACTAAGGGTGATAGAAAAATTGTATTTACAGATCTGTAATGCACACAAAAAAGCAATTCAAGAAATAGTATCACACTGAGAGAAACATTAAAAATGTTTTTTTCTCTATCAGTGTATTCAGTGTTGCATACACTTTTTAATATAACAATATATGTTAAGATTTTTTCTTTAACCTGGAAATTATTATCCATTTTGACATTTTAAATCCATTTCTTAATATTTGTTCACTAATGTTAAAATCTCACTTTCATTGTTAGTTTTCAAGTTGTCTTATGTCTGAAAAGAAAAAAAAAACATTTATGGTAATAAATTTCATTAAACATGTTTACTATGTTCAGGCAGCAGTGCTGTCTGACACCATGTGATGTTAAATATTAGTTTTACTTTCTTTTCAACATAATTGTTTCTATTTTATTTAACATGTGGTTGTATTCATTAATTGTTTATCAAATGCATAACACAACCATATGATACGGCCTAGTCGCCAAGCTTGTTGGATTCACTTATAGTATATTATTGTAAGATAATTGTTAAATTATGGCGGGCAATATGTTGAGACACAGTTCCATATCATTCACTCCTCTCCTGATGATTCACTCGGCTTCGTATGCTTCACCCAGCTCCTGACGATTCACTCGGCTCCATCTACTCTGTATAAGTTGGCTCCGCACTAGAATCTGGCAGTCTAGTCTAGTCTCAATCTGTCATTTGAAGACTCATTTTCTTCAGTCAAAATTTACCCATCATATAGTAGACATGTATATATTCATTAAATTATAAATATTTTTCAACAATGTAATACAAATTTAATTAAATCATGAATATGTTAATATACAATTGTTAATTCGAATCGGTATTTGTTTTATTTAAATCCACTTAACATAAACGAAACACACTGCCATCCCAGTAATTACAAAACAACTTGAAATTTGATTAGGAAAAAGATAAAGTCCATATTTTGTAATGTCAACTAAATATTTTACAGATGTTTAGTTAAAAAAATAATTACAGAGCTTGGAAATTGCACATACCAATAAAATAATGGAAAATGTAAATGATTCTTTTCATGCTGTTTAACACTCTTAGCGCCATGTGTATCAATCTGATACATTTTTAGCAATGTCAAAACGGCCATGTGTATAATTTTGATGCACACGTAATGGTCTTAATAAATAAATAAAAAATGTCTGGCCTGGGGTGAAGTTTTACTGATTTAGGCGTAGCGCTAAGAGTGTTAAATAAGGTCTCAGTAAAATAAGTACAACTTAAAATAGAACAGGCTTTAATTTGACATAATCTGTTTTTAACTGTTTGTTTAGAAGTTATAACTACTCAAAATACAGGTACCTCTTTTCATTTGCCAGATTTTAGTTAATTACCAAAGAAAGTTGTATTGAAAAATACAATTATCTTTCTTACCTGTTTAAGCCATTTTTTTCATAAAGAATAAATAACTAATATGTGATGTTATTTTTGCCATCAATCAGAGCTATTAAACTTAAAAAACAGGATTTTTCTTCAGCGCTTATATAATGAAAATTTAAAAATTTTTATAACATTTCAGAGAAACTGTTACTAATTGTGTAAAATAAATTTTATTGAGAACTTTGAAGTAAAGAAATTATTAGAAGGACTGTACTCAATCCAAAATGAAAAAAAATCCATATGAACCAGGCGGCAGTGGTTGAGTACCATCTTTCATGTAGTTTCCAGAACTTTTTCACGATTCAAGACTTCTAATTTAGGATAGAATCTTTTGTAATATTGTAACAAAATTTTGTCTTACGTGAACTATTATTTAACATGGGCTATTGCTTGCCTCGAAAGAAAAATACATAGAATCTATCACCTGGAATTCTATTCTAAAGGATAAACAGAATAGTGTATTATTTTATAAATATGTAGCTAAAGTGTAAAAGAAAGATTTTTTAATGATAATCACTTCAATAAAACACAACAAATTCAAACAAGATATACTAGTTTTTTTTTTCTACGTGCACGCTTCCATGAAACCAAACCATTAAAGACATCAAGCACCTTTTACTTGCTAAGTTCTTTCATGTTGCAAGATTACACTTAAAATGTAAATAGAAAGTAATAAATGCTCGTGGACACTGTTTCATTGTATGCTGTTAACATTTATTCATAGCTAATCACCATAGTAGCCAGCGATGCTTAAAATTCGCATTAAAAATATGATTCTCTAGTTACTATTCACTTTTTGGTTTTCAAGAGATTATTCATTTAATCCCAGTAATGTCATTTCTGTTATTTTGTAAATTACATTATTGAAGGTGGAATACCTTTTGGTTTTCAAAAATTCAGAGATGTTTTAATCGTCTTCTTTTTTTCTTACTGTGTTATTAAAATTCATTATTGACAAAATATTATTGCCATAATTAAACAAAAAAAAATTGTTTATTAATTCAAATGTCACAATTCTGTGATTGGTTGAATGATAAATTTTTTCTAAAACTAATTTTTAATAGGTTATGCAAGAAAAAGTTGGAAGGGTGTTGCTAGCCCTTCTTCTTGACAGAGAGGCGGTGATGCTACCTCTATAATCCTTAAAATAGGGTTTTTCGACTTCATCCGTACATTCAAATACATTTTATTAAATAAGTAAGAGTGATGTCTTATGAAAGATTGTGTTTAAGAGTCCTGAATAAAAATGCAATCATATGCGCAAAACTGGGCTGTTATGACGCGAATTTTTGTTTTTATTAATTATTTTAATGAAGTATAATTGTTACCTCGTGTATTGTTTTTAATTTGGGGGTTCCAGTGGTCATTTGTTTGAACAAGTAGCTTTTACCTGTGTTATGACTATTAACAGTACACACAGTGCTAGTGTTTCCAAAAAAATATTCGCCTATCCATTTCTCCATGTCGTGCTTATGTTCACATCGAATGATTATTGCATAATACTATATGAGTTTTCTTTTTGTGTTTTTAACCTTTTTACCGATGTGCACTCAATACAGTTTTTATTGTTCTTAGATGATAGGAGAACATTTTTCATTTGTATTCTTCAATTATGTAATTTTCACCTACTCTAACAAATACAGTTACTTTATATTAGCAATTTACTTACAGTTTATTGTAGCAAAAGTTTATTTAATTATTTATTCTAGAAATTTAACCTTTTATAAGTATTTTTTGTGTTTACTTTTTACATAAATATGAAATATTCTGTTGCTGTTATTAATCTACTGTTGTAGATTAAATTGCTATTACCATCTTACCTTTTACTGTTGCTTTGTTGTATTTGAATAAAAAAAAAAACAAATAAGTGGTTAGAAACTGTATTAAGTGCATGCTAAGTTATTGATTTTATATTTTTTATGACCTGGAGATTTCAGTTGATTAAATCTCTCCCATAGATTACAATTACTATAGTTCATTTCTTGAAAAAACCATTTTCCTTCATTGCTGTTTATAGAGTTTGATATGTTTTAATGTCATGCATGTTTCTTGTAATATTGTTAAATCAGTTTCTAAGTATTTAGTGGGGAGATTCTGTACAATTACTCAGTCATATCCACTTTAGTATTTTAGATATAATTTAATAGTAGTATTATTTTCAGAACTTCTAATTTTGCTCATTACATTGGTTACATGGTATTATTTTGACCTAGCATTTGTGCTGTAACTCAAAGGCAGTAATATTATAATTGTTATAGAACATTCTGCTTGCTGGCCTCTGTGGCGTGAGTGGTAGCGTCTCGGCCTTTCATCCGTAGGTCTTGGGTTCGAATTCTGATCAAGCATGGCATTTTTACACACGCTACAATTCATTCACCTCATCCTCTGAAGCAATACCTAATGGTGGTCTCGGAGGTTAAACAAAAAAAGAACATTCTGTTTTTGAACAAGATATACAGAATAATGCATTAGAAAGTACAATTTTTCAAATTACACGATGCACATTTTGCCCATTCTCTTCATAGACTTGCTGAAACAAATTGTTAAAAATGTTTTGCTGCCAGATATTCTCAATAAATGATCACTGTTTTGGTAAATTTGGCTACTTTAAGTACATAAATACTAGTTGTCTTATAATAAAACGTACTAAGGGAGGCCCTGGCACCAGTAATATCCATGAAACGTACTATTCATTACTATTAATCTTAACAGTTGTTTATTTAAGTTTGTTTGTTTTCTTTGATTTGTTGACTTTTTTATGAAGAAAGTAAAGTAATAAAGTTTTAAATTTATGGATTGGAAAGGGTTAAAAATACTCAACATTTATTCTCATAGGATTGAAATTTTTTTTAAGTTTGATTTTTATTTCATTGTCTTGCTTTGAATGTTATACTATAAGGTTTTGTAATTGAGTGTGACATTAATGAATTCTCCAAGGTATTAAGAACAAATACTAAGTAATAATTAGCAATTAACAACTGTTGATAATAAACAAACGATTCTTTTTGCAATGGGTTGTAGAACCTGAATTAAGTTAAACAAGTTAGTTCATATAGTAGGGGTTTTACTTCTGTTTTATCAGTTCATGCTGGACTTCTTGACCAGTCATTGCATGAAAATATGGAGTTGATTTTTGTATTTTTTATGAATATGAAAGTTTTTAAAAGTATTGAAGTTTTATCATATACAGTATAGCTTGTTATTACTTATACATTCTTTGTTTCTGTATTTGCTAAGGCTTTATTCTGGCAACAAATTATTTACCACTCAGTTCTTACTTTCATACATAAAAGGCATTCAGTTAATTAAATACATAATTTAAGTAAAGTTCTGTTGATTATTGAACAATTTATCCAGTAACAAAAGCAGACCATATACTGTATTGACTTCATCACTCTGAATATTTCATTAACTACATCGTGTTAAAAAAGTATTTTCTTTTGTAATTATTAGGATATTTTATTCTTTAGCATAAATAAAACTGATTTTATTTTGTGTACACTGTATTTGATTTCAGTTTAATTTTAAAGGTTTTTTTATTGTATCTATTTTGATATGTCTAATTTATTCATTCAGTCCCATCAACTAAAAATTCATGAGGTCTCCTAATTTTACAGTTATGACCTACTAAGTACAAACATATAAGTTTTTTTTTAATTTGGCATTTGTAATTTCTAATATTTCAAATGAGATTGGAATTTATAGAAAGACATTTATTAGTTTTTCTATTTTTGCACGTTTTCATATATATTCTTCAAATTAATTAATTTCCACCTACTCTCTATACTTGCAAATTCAGGCTTTCTGTTAGCAATCTACTTCCAGACAGATTATTATAGTAAAAGTCAATTTTATTATTCCTTTAACATTTATTTATTTTTTGTGTTTGTATATAAATAAATAATGTTACATTATGTTTTGCATGAATTGCTTTTAATGAATTGAGATAAAATATACATATTACCTTTCATTTTAGTGTCAGTATTGTTTTAACTTAAATTAATTGTGAAATTAATTAATAAGTAAAGATATATTTAAAATATAAATATAAATGACTTTTGGGGTTTGTTAATATTTTTCAGCTGTTTAATGTTTATTTTTAATATATCTTTCACAAACAATATTAATTATCTCATTTATTATATTTTGTTTTTTATATTTATGAAGCTCACCTTTACATATTTAAGGTTAAGTTATATATTAATGTAAGGTTGGATTTACTTTGTAACTTAATTAAGCTAAATTCCTTGCCAAAGGTTTAAATTTCTTTATGAAATAAATAAACTAACCTAAAATTAACAATCCTTTTTGTTATAATTAATTCATAATTAATAAACCTCCTGTTCATTTTGAATATATCACAACTGAAAAATTTTGTATTATGTTAGTGAGAAGTTAAGTACTAGAGCAGTAGTTCACAAACTTTTTTTTTACGTATACTTACGTGAATTACAGATCAGTAGAGTGTGCCACTGAGGTATTAAATATGTCATTAAGGTAACAACAGTTATAACTCTGAATGGTAAAGCAATAAAAAATTATAATTATTTTTGAAAGTAACCATTTATTTTGAAAATAATCATTTATTACAATTTTTTTTGTGATTAATTCACGATATAAGGTTTGAAGCTTGTGCATGGGAATATGAACCAAAAGTTTTGTTGTGTATAAAAAAAGACGTCTGACTGGGACTCGAACCTGGTAAAAATAAAAAATTTGTGTAAAAGTTTTTTAATCATTTGTTACAAAAACATTTATTTACTTTATAAAGAAATGTTACATTATACAGTTATTAACATTACTGATAACAATATTCTTGAAGACTAAAAATTCATTGAGGAGGGTGGTACTCTGTATTTGAAAAAGTAAAGAGATGTCTTTTGTTTAGCTGAACCTAATAATAAGTGGAGATTTGGTTCAAGTTCCAGTATTACAAAATTTAACTTTTACCGTCCCAACAGCAGAAAATCTAGTTTCTCAAAGATATGTGTTAGAAAATAGAATTAAAAATAGTGGTTTTCTCAACAGTGATGGATATTTATTTTTAAACTTTTGCCAAAATTCTCATAACTCTGATTTAGTAAATTCCATTTTTAAGCCTCAATCACAAAATAATTCCATCAAAGATTTTGTTTTGTTACTAGTTAGGATTCCAGGAATAATATCCAGTATGAAAAGGGTTTCTAATCATAGGAATTCAAAGTATTTTTTGAAATATTTCCATAACTTGGAAATTTCAAAAGTTTCAGTAAGGATTATGCAATGGAATTTTATATTATTTGATGAGATTATCCTTTTTATTTCAATTTTGTGTACTGTCACAAATTTTTCCAGATTTGGAAAATGCAGGAGGTTTTCATTTGAAACCCTGTTATTCATTATTTGACATTTTTTTTGATAAATTCCTTTATTTTGTCTACTGAAAATTGATCGTTGTTTCACCTTACAAATTTGAATTTAAGTCTTGAAACAATTGAAAATATCTGTTAAGTAGACTAGTGTTAGTCAACAGCTCATCTACCCACCGGGTTGGTCTAGTGGTGAACGCGTCTTCCCAAATCAGCTGGTTTGGAAAGTTGAGAGTTACAGCTTTCAAGTCCTAGTAAAGCCAGCTATTTTTACACGGACTTGAATACTAGATCGTGGATACCGGTGTTCTTTGGTGGTTGGGGTTCAATTAACCACACATCTCAGGAATGGTCAAACTGAGACGGTACAGGACTACACTTCATTTACACTCATACATATCATCCTCATTCATCCCCTGAAGTATTATCTAAACGGTAGTTACCGGAGGCTACAACAGGAAAAAGAAAGAAAAGTCAACAGCTCATCTGTCAATCAATCATACAATTCAAAGTCTGTATCCATTAGGAACATCTGCATCTCTGAATGTAGCTAAAATTACTTGCTTTACATTGTTTTTTGAACTTAGTTTCTTCCATATGCACTCATTGAATTGTACAGCAAAAAAAATTACTATTTTTTACTTGAGTTATTATGTTTTCTTTTATGTTTAATGCAATGCTTTCAGTTTAGTTTAGTGCACGGTGGTACTGTATGTAGTTGTTTAGTGGACAATTCACCTAACATTCAAGTTACCATATCTTTTGCAGCAGGTAACAACAGCTTTTCACCAGTTGTTAAAAAAGATGTGCCTCAACTGCTCTTTGAGTACTGCCTGTAAAAAGACGACATAATTTTCTTTGTGCATTTTATCTCTGACAATTTTTGAACAAAGTAATTTTTGTTTCTAATGTTGAATGTTTAGTGGTAAGGGGTAGTGTTTCAATATTGAAGGTTTCATACTTTGGTCAGAAAGCAGATTTTGAATCTGTTTTAAGAAAGCTGATTCATTTTATACATCCGTCACAGTAAATACAATATTAATGTCCCCAGGATCATATTTTCTTATAAATATTCATATTTTAATAGGAGAATGATCTTGCCTTACTGCAAATTCTGATTCTGAAGTAGAGCTCATTGATACAAGTTTTTTGTCTGGTGTTGTTTTGTTTGTCATTGCTCTATTAAGCCCCTTTTCTATATTGATTTATATTTTATCAACTTTAACTAATTATGTTAATTAAATTAAACCAAATTAATTCAAGCAAAGCACATAAATAAGAAAGTATATAAGAAAAAAGGTGCTTTCAAGATACGTATGCCAACACCAGGACTTCTAGGACACTAGTTTTATCAAATGAAAAAGTAACACAATTACAATATTTTCAAATCAGAGAGTTTGTAAAACAATGGAAGCAGCTACATCCGTCCATGTGTAGGATTATCATGATCAATTCACTTAACTGCTGGAGGAAAGTATGGTAATCCTTTTATAATAGCCATTAAGATTTTTTTTTTATATGTGCAACATGATGCATGTTGGACAGACATATGCACTGTGGTATGTAAGAACTGTCAGTGTTTGTTCTTGCTGTTCGAACAGCTGATATTCTTATTGTTGCTATTCATAAATAATTAACTCAATTTAAGGGGAAAATAAGTACAATGATGAAATACTTTTGTATTATAATACATCAAAAAAGGTTTGAGCACCCCTGATCCATTTTATTAATAATAAGTAAATACTACTGCTAATAATATCTCTTGTACTAATAATTTTGTATTACAGTATAAAATTCTGTATTTTTGTATTGTGCCTAGTTGTGTATCACCTTGTTAAATTCACTGGTAGTACACAGAAATCTGTGCAGTACCAGTGATTTTGATTAATGTATGTTAAAACATTTTTCACAAGATAAAAACTGAAATTGCAAAAATATCACTGATAAATATAATTTTTGTTTCCTAACATGTGATGCATTATTTTAATCTGTTTTTTAATGCTGAAAACGAATATGAACTCAGAATCTTTCTATCGCCCACCATTTTTGAAAAACTTAAAATTTTTATTAAAGAATTTTTTTTCATTTTCAACATATTTTTCAACCTTTTAAACTCCTGAATTTTATTTTGTTAGCTCATTTTTTATGTTTAACTTTGTTAACATCATTTGTAAGTTATAAATTTATTTTTATTTATAAAAATTGTCATGTGTACTAGACAAACAATTAAATCATGTCATAATTACATATTATGACATATGTACCTATGGTTTGGCGTGAACCAAAGGATCATGTAGCAGATTGTTACTTTTGTTTAACAAGTGTGTTTTGAATTTCTAAAAAATCTAAACATACTGTAAAATATCCTTCATTGCAATCTGCAATCAGGTCTGTACCTCATGAAATTGAATAATTTCAGCCACCTGTGAATGTATGTTTCGAAAGCAGCGATGAAGAAACAGGCACTACTGAAGAAGACAGTAATGATTTTGATTTTGAATTATCTTCCAATAAGCCACATCTTATATCACAAAGTGAATTAAATGACTTGGTTAGGAATTTAAATTTATCAAAAAATGAAGCTGAACCGTTAGGTTCAAGACTGCAAGTTTGGAATTTACTTCAAATAATTCGGAAATTTTGGGCTTTTGAAGCCGACAAAAAGAACTTTCTCAGTACTTTATTGATGAAAATAATTTGGTTTATTGTACAAATATTGATGAGGTTATTTTGCACCTAGGACAAGTTCATAAAATTGTGGACTGGCACCTTTTCATAGATTCGTCCAAGTATAGTTTAAAAGTGGTTCTAGTACATAACGGTAACAAATATCCTTCGATACCAATCGCTTATGGTATTAATTTGAAAGAGACATATGATGTAATGAAAGACATTCTTGAAAAAATAAATTATAAAAACATAGCTGAAACATATGTGGTGATTTGAAAGTTATAGCTATTTTGGTAGGCATGTAGTTAGGCTGTACTAAGTATATGTGTTTGCAAATGGGACAGCCGAGCTAGGGATAAACAGTATGTTACCAAAGAATGGAAGAAGTGAGACAATTTAACTCCAAATGCGAAAAATATTATTCATGAGCACTTAGTTGAACCCAAAAAAATATGTTTACCCCCTCTCAATATCAAGCTAGGACCAATGAAAAATTTTGTAAAAGCAATGAAGGAGAGTCCCGGATTTTTGTACAACAGGCAGAAATTTCCAAATGTAAGTGAAGGAAAAATTAAAGAAGGAATATTTGTTGGTCCTCAAATAATAGAGTTGGTCAAAGATGATGTATTTTACTCGATGTTAAATAATGTAGAAAGTGAAGCTTGGGCTTCATTTAAAGGCGTTTGTAAAAATGTTTCTCAGCAAACAAAAATCCGACAACTACCACGATATTGTTAATCAACTTCCTATTTCATACAGAGCAATGGGATGTAATATGTCTTCGTAAATACATCTCCTCCACTCACATCTGGATTTTTTCCCGGACAACCTTGGAGATGTAAATGACGAACCATGGTGAACGTTTCTACCAAGACATTTTGGTGATGGAAAGCCGCTATAAAGGCAAGTGGAATACTAACAGTGCTAGCCAATTACTGTTGAACATTAATTTGGGATGTGCCTGAGACTATTTATAAAATAAAAGCATCGGCAAAATCATTCTAACCCAGATATGGCCGTACAAAATGATAAATTTTACAGATTTTAACTATATTTTTCCGTAATTCTTTTTGAAGCATTATTTATTTAAAACTAAGGGTGATAGAAAAATTGTATTTACAGATCTGTAATGCACACAAAAAAGCAATTCAAGAAATAGTATCACACTGAGAGAAACATTAAAAATGTTTTTTTCTCTATCAGTGTATTCAGTGTTGCATACACTTTTTAATATAACAATATATGTTAAGATTTTTTCTTTAACCTGGAAATTATTATCCATTTTGACATTTTAAATCCATTTCTTAATATTTGTTCACTAATGTTAAAATCTCACTTTCATTGTTAGTTTTCAAGTTGTCTTATGTCTGAAAAGAAAAAAAAAACATTTATGGTAATAAATTTCATTAAACATGTTTACTATGTTCAGGCAGCAGTGCTGTCTGACACCATGTGATGTTAAATATTAGTTTTACTTTCTTTTCAACATAATTGTTTCTATTTTATTTAACATGTGGTTGTATTCATTAATTGTTTATCAAATGCATAACACAACCATATGATACGGCCTAGTCGCCAAGCTTGTTGGATTCACTTATAGTATATTATTGTAAGATAATTGTTAAATTATGGCGGGCAATATGTTGAGACACAGTTCCATATCATTCACTCCTCTCCTGATGATTCACTCGGCTTCGTATGCTTCACCCAGCTCCTGACGATTCACTCGGCTCCATCTACTCTGTATAAGTTGGCTCCGCACTAGAATCTGGCAGTCTAGTCTAGTCTCAATCTGTCATTTGAAGACTCATTTTCTTCAGTCAAAATTTACCCATCATATAGTAGACATGTATATATTCATTAAATTATATATATTTTTCAACAATGTAATACAAATTTAATTAAATCATGAATATGTTAATATACAATTGTTAATTCGAATCGGTATTTGTTTTATTTAAATCCACTTAACATAAACGAAACACACTGCCATCCCAGTAATTACAAAACAACTTGAAATTTGATTAGGAAAAAGATAAAGTCCATATTTTGTAATGTCAACTAAATATTTTACAGATGTTTAGTTAAAAAAATAATTACAGAGCTTGGAAATTGCACATACCAATAAAATAATGGAAAATGTAAATGATTCTTTTCATGCTGTTTAACACTCTTAGCGCCATGTGTATCAATCTGATACATTTTTAGCAATGTCAAAACGGCCATGTGTATAATTTTGATGCACACGTAATGGTCTTAATAAATAAATAAAAAATGTCTGGCCTGGGGTGAAGTTTTACTGATTTAGGCGTAGCGCTAAGAGTGTTAAATAAGGTCTCAGTAAAATAAGTACAACTTAAAATAGAACAGGCTTTAATTTGACATAATCTGTTTTTAACTGTTTGTTTAGAAGTTATAACTACTCAAAATACAGGTACCTCTTTTCATTTGCCAGATTTTAGTTAATTACCAAAGAAAGTTGTATTGAAAAATACAATTATCTTTCTTACCTGTTTAAGCCATTTTTTTCATAAAGAATAAATAACTAATATGTGATGTTATTTTTGCCATCAATCAGAGCTATTAAACTTAAAAAACAGGATTTTTCTTCAGCGCTTATATAATGAAAATTTAAAAATTTTTATAACATTTCAGAGAAACTGTTACTAATTGTGTAAAATAAATTTTATTGAGAACTTTGAAGTAAAGAAATTATTAGAAGGACTGTACTCAATCCAAAATGAAAAAAAATCCATATGAACCAGGCGGCAGTGGTTGAGTACCATCTTTCATGTAGTTTCCAGAACATTTTCACGATTCAAGACTTCTAATTTAGGATAGAATCTTTTGTAATATTGTAACAAAATTTTGTCTTACGTGAACTATTATTTAACATGGGCTATTGCTTGCCTCGAAAGAAAAATACATAGAATCTATCACCTGGAATTCTATTCTAAAGGATAAACAGAATAGTGTATTATTTTATAAATATGTAGCTAAAGTGTAAAAGAAAGATTTTTTAATGATAATCACTTCAATAAAACACAACAAATTCAAACAAGATATACTAGTTTTTTTTTTCTACGTGCACGCTTCCATGAAACCAAACCATTAAAGACATCAAGCACCTTTTACTTGCTAAGTTCTTTCATGTTGCAAGATTACACTTAAAATGTAAATAGAAAGTAATAAATGCTCGTGGACACTGTTTCATTGTATGCTGTTAACATTTATTCATAGCTAATCACCATAGTAGCCAGCGATGCTTAAAATTCGCATTAAAAATATGATTCTCTAGTTACTATTCACTTTTTGGTTTTCAAGAGATTATTCATTTAATCCCAGTAATGTCATTTCTGTTATTTTGTAAATTACATTATTGAAGGTGGAATACCTTTTGGTTTTCAAAAATTCAGAGATGTTTTAATCGTCTTCTTTTTTTCTTACTGTGTTATTAAAATTCATTATTGACAAAATATTATTGCCATAATTAAACAAAAAAAAATTGTTTATTAATTCAAATGTCACAATTCTGTGATTGGTTGAATGATAAATTTTTTCTAAAACTAATTTTTAATAGGTTATGCAAGAAAAAGTTGGAAGGGTGTTGCTAGCCCTTCTTCTTGACAGAGAGGCGGTGATGCTACCTCTATAATCCTTAAAATAGGGTTTTTCGACTTCATCCGTACATTCAAATACATTTTATTAAATAAGTAAGAGTGATGTCTTATGAAAGATTGTGTTTAAGAGTCCTGAATAAAAATGCAATCATATGCGCAAAACTGGGCTGTTATGACGCGAATTTTTGTTTTTATTAATTATTTTAATGAAGTATAATTGTTACCTCGTGTATTGTTTTTAATTTGGGGGTTCCAGTGGTCATTTGTTTGAACAAGTAGCTTTTACCTGTGTTATGACTATTAACAGTACACACAGTGCTAGTGTTTCCAAAAAAATATTCGCCTATCCATTTCTCCATGTCGTGCTTATGTTCACATCGAATGATTATTGCATAATACTATATGAGTTTTCTTTTTGTGTTTTTAACCTTTTTACCGATGTGCACTCAATACAGTTTTTATTGTTCTTAGATGATAGGAGAACATTTTTCATTTGTATTCTTCAATTATGTAATTTTCACCTACTCTAACAAATACAGTTACTTTATATTAGCAATTTACTTACAGTTTATTGTAGCAAAAGTTTATTTAATTATTTATTCTAGAAATTTAACCTTTTATAAGTATTTTTTGTGTTTACTTTTTACATAAATATGAAATATTCTGTTGCTGTTATTAATCTACTGTTGTAGATTAAATTGCTATTACCATCTTACCTTTTACTGTTGCTTTGTTGTATTTGAATAAAAAAAAAAACAAATAAGTGGTTAGAAACTGTATTAAGTGCATGCTAAGTTATTGATTTTATATTTTTTATGACCTGGAGATTTCAGTTGATTAAATCTCTCCCATAGATTACAATTACTATAGTTCATTTCTTGAAAAAACCATTTTCCTTCATTGCTGTTTATAGAGTTTGATATGTTTTAATGTCATGCATGTTTCTTGTAATATTGTTAAATCAGTTTCTAAGTATTTAGTGGGGAGATTCTGTACAATTACTCAGTCATATCCACTTTAGTATTTTAGATATAATTTAATAGTAGTATTATTTTCAGAACTTCTAATTTTGCTCATTACATTGGTTACATGGTATTATTTTGACCTAGCATTTGTGCTGTAACTCAAAGGCAGTAATATTATAATTGTTATAGAACATTCTGCTTGCTGGCCTCTGTGGCGTGAGTGGTAGCGTCTCGGCCTTTCATCCGTAGGTCTTGGGTTCGAATTCTGATCAAGCATGGCATTTTTACACACGCTACAATTCATTCACCTCATCCTCTGAAGCAATACCTAATGGTGGTCTCGGAGGTTAAACAAAAAAAGAACATTCTGTTTTTGAACAAGATATACAGAATAATGCATTAGAAAGTACAATTTTTCAAATTACACGATGCACATTTTGCCCATTCTCTTCATAGACTTGCTGAAACAAATTGTTAAAAATGTTTTGCTGCCAGATATTCTCAATAAATGATCACTGTTTTGGTAAATTTGGCTACTTTAAATACATAAATACTAGTTGTCTTATAATAAAACGTACTAAGGGAGGCCCTGGCACCAGTAATATCCATGAAACGTACTATTCATTACTATTAATCTTAACAGTTGTTTATTTAAGTTTGTTTGTTTTCTTTGATTTGTTGACTTTTTTATGAAGAAAGTAAAGTAATAAAGTTTTAAATTTATGGATTGGAAAGGGTTAAAAATACTCAACATTTATTCTCATAGGATTGAAATTTTTTTTAAGTTTGATTTTTATTTCATTGTCTTGCTTTGAATGTTATACTATAAGGTTTTGTAATTGAGTGTGACATTAATGAATTCTCCAAGGTATTAAGAACAAATACTAAGTAATAATTAGCAATTAACAACTGTTGATAATAAACAAACGATTCTTTTTGCAATGGGTTGTAGAACCTGAATTGAGTTAAACAAGTTAGTTCATATAGTAGGGGTTTTACTTCTGTTTTATCAGTTCATGCTGGACTTCTTGACCAGTCATTGCATGAAAATATGGAGTTGATTTTTGTATTTTTTATGAATATGAAAGTTTTTAAAAGTATTGAAGTTTTATCATATACAGTATAGCTTGTTATTACTTATACATTCTTTGTTTCTGTATTTGCTAAGGCTTTATTCTGGCAACAAATTATTTACCACTCAGTTCTTACTTTCATACATAAAAGGCATTCAGTTAATTAAATACATAATTTAAGTAAAGTTCTGTTGATTATTGAACAATTTATCCAGTAACAAAAGCAGACCATATACTGTATTGACTTCATCACTCTGAATATTTCATTAACTACATCGTGTTAAAAAAGTATTTTCTTTTGTAATTATTAGGATATTTTATTCTTTAGCATAAATAAAACTGATTTTATTTTGTGTACACTGTATTTGATTTCAGTTTAATTTTAAAGGTTTTTTTATTGTATCTATTTTGATATGTCTAATTTATTCATTCAGTCCCATCAACTAAAAATTCATGAGGTCTCCTAATTTTACAGTTATGACCTACTAAGTACAAACATATAAGTTTTTTTTTAATTTGGCATTTGTAATTTCTAATATTTCAAATGAGATTGGAATTTATAGAAAGACATTTATTAGTTTTTCTATTTTTGCACGTTTTCATATATATTCTTCAAATTAATTAATTTCCACCTACTCTCTATACTTGCAAATTCAGGCTTTCTGTTAGCAATCTACTTCCAGACAGATTATTATAGTAAAAGTCAATTTTATTATTCCTTTAACATTTATTTATTTTTTGTGTTTGTATATAAATAAATAATGTTACATTATGTTTTGCATGAATTGCTTTTAATGAATTGAGATAAAATATACATATTACCTTTCATTTTAGTGTCAGTATTGTTTTAACTTAAATTAATTGTGAAATTAATTAATAAGTAAAGATATATTTAAAATATAAATATAAATGACTTTTGGGGTTTGTTAATATTTTTCAGCTGTTTAATGTTTATTTTTAATATATCTTTCACAAACAATATTAATTATCTCATTTATTATATTTTGTTTTTTATATTTATGAAGCTCACCTTTACATATTTAAGGTTAAGTTATATATTAATGTAAGGTTGGATTTACTTTGTAACTTAATTAAGCTAAATTCCTTGCCAAAGGTTTAAATTTCTTTATGAAATAAATAAACTAACCTAAAATTAACAATCCTTTTTGTTATAATTAATTCATAATTAATAAACCTCCTGTTCATTTTGAATATATCACAACTGAAAAATTTTGTATTATGTTAGTGAGAAGTTAAGTACTAGAGCAGTAGTTCACAAACTTTTTTTTTACGTATACTTACGTGAATTACAGATCAGTAGAGTGTGCCACTGAGGTATTAAATATGTCATTAAGGTAACAACAGTTATAACTCTGAATGGTAAAGCAATAAAAAATTATAATTATTTTTGAAAGTAACCATTTATTTTGAAAATAATCATTTATTACAATTTTTTTTGTGATTAATTCACGATATAAGGTTTGAAGCTTGTGCATGGGAATATGAACCAAAAGTTTTGTTGTGTATAAAAAAAGACGTCTGACTGGGACTCGAACCTGGTAAAAATAAAAAATTTGTGTAAAAGTTTTTTAATCATTTGTTACAAAAACATTTATTTACTTTATAAAGAAATGTTACATTATACAGTTATTAACATTACTGATAACAATATTCTTGAAGACTAAAAATTCATTGAGGAGGGTGGTACTCTGTATTTGAAAAAGTAAAGAGATGTCTTTTGTTTAGCTGAACCTAATAATAAGTGGAGATTTGGTTCAAGTTCCAGTATTACAAAATTTAACTTTTACCGTCCCAACAGCAGAAAATCTAGTTTCTCAAAGATATGTGTTAGAAAATAGAATTAAAAATAGTGGTTTTCTCAACAGTGATGGATATTTATTTTTAAACTTTTGCCAAAATTCTCATAACTCTGATTTAGTAAATTCCATTTTTAAGCCTCAATCACAAAATAATTCCATCAAAGATTTTGTTTTGTTACTAGTTAGGATTCCAGGAATAATATCCAGTATGAAAAGGGTTTCTAATCATAGGAATTCAAAGTATTTTTTGAAATATTTCCATAACTTGGAAATTTCAAAAGTTTCAGTAAGGATTATGCAATGGAATTTTATATTATTTGATGAGATTATCCTTTTTATTTCAATTTTGTGTACTGTCACAAATTTTTCCAGATTTGGAAAATGCAGGAGGTTTTCATTTGAAACCCTGTTATTCATTATTTGACATTTTTTTTGATAAATTCCTTTATTTTGTCTACTGAAAATTGATCGTTGTTTCACCTTACAAATTTGAATTTAAGTCTTGAAACAATTGAAAATATCTGTTAAGTAGACTAGTGTTAGTCAACAGCTCATCTACCCACCGGGTTGGTCTAGTGGTGAACGCGTCTTCCCAAATCAGCTGGTTTGGAAAGTTGAGAGTTACAGCTTTCAAGTCCTAGTAAAGCCAGCTATTTTTACACGGACTTGAATACTAGATCGTGGATACCGGTGTTCTTTGGTGGTTGGGGTTCAATTAACCACACATCTCAGGAATGGTCAAACTGAGACGGTACAGGACTACACTTCATTTACACTCATACATATCATCCTCATTCATCCCCTGAAGTATTATCTAAACGGTAGTTACCGGAGGCTACAACAGGAAAAAGAAAGAAAAGTCAACAGCTCATCTGTCAATCAATCATACAATTCAAAGTCTGTATCCATTAGGAACATCTGCATCTCTGAATGTAGCTAAAATTACTTGCTTTACATTGTTTTTTGAACTTAGTTTCTTCCATATGCACTCATTGAATTGTACAGCAAAAAAAATTACTATTTTTTACTTGAGTTATTATGTTTTCTTTTATGTTTAATGCAATGCTTTCAGTTTAGTTTAGTGCACGGTGGTACTGTATGTAGTTGTTTAGTGGACAATTCACCTAACATTCAAGTTACCATATCTTTTGCAGCAGGTAACAACAGCTTTTCACCAGTTGTTAAAAAAGATGTGCCTCAACTGCTCTTTGAGTACTGCCTGTAAAAAGACGACATAATTTTCTTTGTGCATTTTATCTCTGACAATTTTTGAACAAAGTAATTTTTGTTTCTAATGTTGAATGTTTAGTGGTAAGGGGTAGTGTTTCAATATTGAAGGTTTCATACTTTGGTCAGAAAGCAGATTTTGAATCTGTTTTAAGAAAGCTGATTCATTTTATACATCCGTCACAGTAAATACAATATTAATGTCCCCAGGATCATATTTTCTTATAAATATTCATATTTTAATAGGAGAATGATCTTGCCTTACTGCAAATTCTGATTCTGAAGTAGAGCTCATTGATACAAGTTTTTTGTCTGGTGTTGTTTTGTTTGTCATTGCTCTATTAAGCCCCTTTTCTATATTGATTTATATTTTATCAACTTTAACTAATTATGTTAATTAAATTAAACCAAATTAATTCAAGCAAAGCACATAAATAAGAAAGTATATAAGAAAAAAGGTGCTTTCAAGATACGTATGCCAACACCAGGACTTCTAGGACACTAGTTTTATCAAATGAAAAAGTAACACAATTACAATATTTTCAAATCAGAGAGTTTGTAAAACAATGGAAGCAGCTACATCCGTCCATGTGTAGGATTATCATGATCAATTCACTTAACTGCTGGAGGAAAGTATGGTAATCCTTTTATAATAGCCATTAAGATTTTTTTTTTATATGTGCAACATGATGCATGTTGGACAGACATATGCACTGTGGTATGTAAGAACTGTCAGTGTTTGTTCTTGCTGTTCGAACAGCTGATATTCTTATTGTTGCTATTCATAAATAATTAACTCAATTTAAGGGGAAAATAAGTACAATGATGAAATACTTTTGTATTATAATACATCAAAAAAGGTTTGAGCACCCCTGATCCATTTTATTAATAATAAGTAAATACTACTGCTAATAATATCTCTTGTACTAATAATTTTGTATTACAGTATAAAATTCTGTATTTTTGTATTGTGCCTAGTTGTGTATCACCTTGTTAAATTCACTGGTAGTACACAGAAATCTGTGCAGTACCAGTGATTTTGATTAATGTATGTTAAAACATTTTTCACAAGATAAAAACTGAAATTGCAAAAATATCACTGATAAATATAATTTTTGTTTCCTAACATGTGATGCATTATTTTAATCTGTTTTTTAATGCTGAAAACGAATATGAACTCAGAATCTTTCTATCGCCCACCATTTTTGAAAAACTTAAAATTTTTATTAAAGAATTTTTTTTCATTTTCAACATATTTTTCAACCTTTTAAACTCCTGAATTTTATTTTGTTAGCTCATTTTTTATGTTTAACTTTGTTAACATCATTTGTAAGTTATAAATTTATTTTTATTTATAAAAATTGTCATGTGTACTAGACAAACAATTAAATCATGTCATAATTACATATTATGACATATGTACCTATGGTTTGGCGTGAACCAAAGGATCATGTAGCAGATTGTTACTTTTGTTTAACAAGTGTGTTTTGAATTTCTAAAAAATCTAAACATACTGTAAAATATCCTTCATTGCAATCTGCAATCAGGTCTGTACCTCATGAAATTGAATAATTTCAGCCACCTGTGAATGTATGTTTCGAAAGCAGCGATGAAGAAACAGGCACTACTGAAGAAGACAGTAATGATTTTGATTTTGAATTATCTTCCAATAAGCCACATCTTATATCACAAAGTGAATTAAATGACTTGGTTAGGAATTTAAATTTATCAAAAAATGAAGCTGAACCGTTAGGTTCAAGACTGCAAGTTTGGAATTTACTTCAAATAATTCGGAAATTTTGGGCTTTTGAAGCCGACAAAAAGAACTTTCTCAGTACTTTATTGATGAAAATAATTTGGTTTATTGTACAAATATTGATGAGGTTATTTTGCACCTAGGACAAGTTCATAAAATTGTGGACTGGCACCTTTTCATAGATTCGTCCAAGTATAGTTTAAAAGTGGTTCTAGTACATAACGGTAACAAATATCCTTCGATACCAATCGCTTATGGTATTAATTTGAAAGAGACATATGATGTAATGAAAGACATTCTTGAAAAAATAAATTATAAAAACATAGCTGAAACATATGTGGTGATTTGAAAGTTATAGCTATTTTGGTAGGCATGTAGTTAGGCTGTACTAAGTATATGTGTTTGCAAATGGGACAGCCGAGCTAGGGATAAACAGTATGTTACCAAAGAATGGAAGAAGTGAGACAATTTAACTCCAAATGCGAAAAATATTATTCATGAGCACTTAGTTGAACCCAAAAAAATATGTTTACCCCCTCTCAATATCAAGCTAGGACCAATGAAAAATTTTGTAAAAGCAATGAAGGAGAGTCCCGGATTTTTGTACAACAGGCAGAAATTTCCAAATGTAAGTGAAGGAAAAATTAAAGAAGGAATATTTGTTGGTCCTCAAATAATAGAGTTGGTCAAAGATGATGTATTTAACTCGATGTTAAATAATGTAGAAAGTGAAGCTTGGGCTTCATTTAAAGGCGTTTGTAAAAATGTTTCTCAGCAAACAAAAATCCGACAACTACCACGATATTGTTAATCAACTTCCTATTTCATACAGAGCAATGGGATGTAATATGTCTTCGTAAATACATCTCCTCCACTCACATCTGGATTTTTTCCCGGACAACCTTGGAGATGTAAATGACGAACCATGGTGAACGTTTCTACCAAGACATTTTGGTGATGGAAAGCCGCTATAAAGGCAAGTGGAATACTAACAGTGCTAGCCAATTACTGTTGAACATTAATTTGGGATGTGCCTGAGACTATTTATAAAATAAAAGCATCGGCAAAATCATTCTAACCCAGATATGGCCGTACAAAATGATAAATTTTACAGATTTTAACTATATTTTTCCGTAATTCTTTTTGAAGCATTATTTATTTAAAACTAAGGGTGATAGAAAAATTGTATTTACAGATCTGTAATGCACACAAAAAAGCAATTCAAGAAATAGTATCACACTGAGAGAAACATTAAAAATGTTTTTTTCTCTATCAGTGTATTCAGTGTTGCATACACTTTTTAATATAACAATATATGTTAAGATTTTTTCTTTAACCTGGAAATTATTATCCATTTTGACATTTTAAATCCATTTCTTAATATTTGTTCACTAATGTTAAAATCTCACTTTCATTGTTAGTTTTCAAGTTGTCTTATGTCTGAAAAGAAAAAAAAAACATTTATGGTAATAAATTTCATTAAACATGTTTACTATGTTCAGGCAGCAGTGCTGTCTGACACCATGTGATGTTAAATATTAGTTTTACTTTCTTTTCAACATAATTGTTTCTATTTTATTTAACATGTGGTTGTATTCATTAATTGTTTATCAAATGCATAACACAACCATATGATACGGCCTAGTCGCCAAGCTTGTTGGATTCACTTATAGTATATTATTGTAAGATAATTGTTAAATTATGGCGGGCAATATGTTGAGACACAGTTCCATATCATTCACTCCTCTCCTGATGATTCACTCGGCTTCGTATGCTTCACCCAGCTCCTGACGATTCACTCGGCTCCATCTACTCTGTATAAGTTGGCTCCGCACTAGAATCTGGCAGTCTAGTCTAGTCTCAATCTGTCATTTGAAGACTCATTTTCTTCAGTCAAAATTTACCCATCATATAGTAGACATGTATATATTCATTAAATTATATATATTTTTCAACAATGTAATACAAATTTAATTAAATCATGAATATGTTAATATACAATTGTTAATTCGAATCGGTATTTGTTTTATTTAAATCCACTTAACATAAACGAAACACACTGCCATCCCAGTAATTACAAAACAACTTGAAATTTGATTAGGAAAAAGATAAAGTCCATATTTTGTAATGTCAACTAAATATTTTACAGATGTTTAGTTAAAAAAATAATTACAGAGCTTGGAAATTGCACATACCAATAAAATAATGGAAAATGTAAATGATTCTTTTCATGCTGTTTAACACTCTTAGCGCCATGTGTATCAATCTGATACATTTTTAGCAATGTCAAAACGGCCATGTGTATAATTTTGATGCACACGTAATGGTCTTAATAAATAAATAAAAAATGTCTGGCCTGGGGTGAAGTTTTACTGATTTAGGCGTAGCGCTAAGAGTGTTAAATAAGGTCTCAGTAAAATAAGTACAACTTAAAATAGAACAGGCTTTAATTTGACATAATCTGTTTTTAACTGTTTGTTTAGAAGTTATAACTACTCAAAATACAGGTACCTCTTTTCATTTGCCAGATTTTAGTTAATTACCAAAGAAAGTTGTATTGAAAAATACAATTATCTTTCTTACCTGTTTAAGCCATTTTTTTCATAAAGAATAAATAACTAATATGTGATGTTATTTTTGCCATCAATCAGAGCTATTAAACTTAAAAAACAGGATTTTTCTTCAGCGCTTATATAATGAAAATTTAAAAATTTTTATAACATTTCAGAGAAACTGTTACTAATTGTGTAAAATAAATTTTATTGAGAACTTTGAAGTAAAGAAATTATTAGAAGGACTGTACTCAATCCAAAATGAAAAAAAATCCATATGAACCAGGCGGCAGTGGTTGAGTACCATCTTTCATGTAGTTTCCAGAACTTTTTCACGATTCAAGACTTCTAATTTAGGATAGAATCTTTTGTAATATTGTAACAAAATTTTGTCTTACGTGAACTATTATTTAACATGGGCTATTGCTTGCCTCGAAAGAAAAATACATAGAATCTATCACCTGGAATTCTATTCTAAAGGATAAACAGAATAGTGTATTATTTTATAAATATGTAGCTAAAGTGTAAAAGAAAGATTTTTTAATGATAATCACTTCAATAAAACACAACAAATTCAAACAAGATATACTAGTTTTTTTTTTCTACGTGCACGCTTCCATGAAACCAAACCATTAAAGACATCAAGCACCTTTTACTTGCTAAGTTCTTTCATGTTGCAAGATTACACTTAAAATGTAAATAGAAAGTAATAAATGCTCGTGGACACTGTTTCATTGTATGCTGTTAACATTTATTCATAGCTAATCACCATAGTAGCCAGCGATGCTTAAAATTCGCATTAAAAATATGATTCTCTAGTTACTATTCACTTTTTGGTTTTCAAGAGATTATTCATTTAATCCCAGTAATGTCATTTCTGTTATTTTGTAAATTACATTATTGAAGGTGGAATACCTTTTGGTTTTCAAAAATTCAGAGATGTTTTAATCGTCTTCTTTTTTTCTTACTGTGTTATTAAAATTCATTATTGACAAAATATTATTGCCATAATTAAACAAAAAAAAATTGTTTATTAATTCAAATGTCACAATTCTGTGATTGGTTGAATGATAAATTTTTTCTAAAACTAATTTTTAATAGGTTATGCAAGAAAAAGTTGGAAGGGTGTTGCTAGCCCTTCTTCTTGACAGAGAGGCGGTGATGCTACCTCTATAATCCTTAAAATAGGGTTTTTCGACTTCATCCGTACATTCAAATACATTTTATTAAATAAGTAAGAGTGATGTCTTATGAAAGATTGTGTTTAAGAGTCCTGAATAAAAATGCAATCATATGCGCAAAACTGGGCTGTTATGACGCGAATTTTTGTTTTTATTAATTATTTTAATGAAGTATAATTGTTACCTCGTGTATTGTTTTTAATTTGGGGGTTCCAGTGGTCATTTGTTTGAACAAGTAGCTTTTACCTGTGTTATGACTATTAACAGTACACACAGTGCTAGTGTTTCCAAAAAAATATTCGCCTATCCATTTCTCCATGTCGTGCTTATGTTCACATCGAATGATTATTGCATAATACTATATGAGTTTTCTTTTTGTGTTTTTAACCTTTTTACCGATGTGCACTCAATACAGTTTTTATTGTTCTTAGATGATAGGAGAACATTTTTCATTTGTATTCTTCAATTATGTAATTTTCACCTACTCTAACAAATACAGTTACTTTATATTAGCAATTTACTTACAGTTTATTGTAGCAAAAGTTTATTTAATTATTTATTCTAGAAATTTAACCTTTTATAAGTATTTTTTGTGTTTACTTTTTACATAAATATGAAATATTCTGTTGCTGTTATTAATCTACTGTTGTAGATTAAATTGCTATTACCATCTTACCTTTTACTGTTGCTTTGTTGTATTTGAATAAAAAAAAAAACAAATAAGTGGTTAGAAACTGTATTAAGTGCATGCTAAGTTATTGATTTTATATTTTTTATGACCTGGAGATTTCAGTTGATTAAATCTCTCCCATAGATTACAATTACTATAGTTCATTTCTTGAAAAAACCATTTTCCTTCATTGCTGTTTATAGAGTTTGATATGTTTTAATGTCATGCATGTTTCTTGTAATATTGTTAAATCAGTTTCTAAGTATTTAGTGGGGAGATTCTGTACAATTACTCAGTCATATCCACTTTAGTATTTTAGATATAATTTAATAGTAGTATTATTTTCAGAACTTCTAATTTTGCTCATTACATTGGTTACATGGTATTATTTTGACCTAGCATTTGTGCTGTAACTCAAAGGCAGTAATATTATAATTGTTATAGAACATTCTGCTTGCTGGCCTCTGTGGCGTGAGTGGTAGCGTCTCGGCCTTTCATCCGTAGGTCTTGGGTTCGAATTCTGATCAAGCATGGCATTTTTACACACGCTACAATTCATTCACCTCATCCTCTGAAGCAATACCTAATGGTGGTCTCGGAGGTTAAACAAAAAAAGAACATTCTGTTTTTGAACAAGATATACAGAATAATGCATTAGAAAGTACAATTTTTCAAATTACACGATGCACATTTTGCCCATTCTCTTCATAGACTTGCTGAAACAAATTGTTAAAAATGTTTTGCTGCCAGATATTCTCAATAAATGATCACTGTTTTGGTAAATTTGGCTACTTTAAATACATAAATACTAGTTGTCTTATAATAAAACGTACTAAGGGAGGCCCTGGCACCAGTAATATCCATGAAACGTACTATTCATTACTATTAATCTTAACAGTTGTTTATTTAAGTTTGTTTGTTTTCTTTGATTTGTTGACTTTTTTATGAAGAAAGTAAAGTAATAAAGTTTTAAATTTATGGATTGGAAAGGGTTAAAAATACTCAACATTTATTCTCATAGGATTGAAATTTTTTTTAAGTTTGATTTTTATTTCATTGTCTTGCTTTGAATGTTATACTATAAGGTTTTGTAATTGAGTGTGACATTAATGAATTCTCCAAGGTATTAAGAACAAATACTAAGTAATAATTAGCAATTAACAACTGTTGATAATAAACAAACGATTCTTTTTGCAATGGGTTGTAGAACCTGAATTGAGTTAAACAAGTTAGTTCATATAGTAGGGGTTTTACTTCTGTTTTATCAGTTCATGCTGGACTTCTTGACCAGTCATTGCATGAAAATATGGAGTTGATTTTTGTATTTTTTATGAATATGAAAGTTTTTAAAAGTATTGAAGTTTTATCATATACAGTATAGCTTGTTATTACTTATACATTCTTTGTTTCTGTATTTGCTAAGGCTTTATTCTGGCAACAAATTATTTACCACTCAGTTCTTACTTTCATACATAAAAGGCATTCAGTTAATTAAATACATAATTTAAGTAAAGTTCTGTTGATTATTGAACAATTTATCCAGTAACAAAAGCAGACCATATACTGTATTGACTTCATCACTCTGAATATTTCATTAACTACATCGTGTTAAAAAAGTATTTTCTTTTGTAATTATTAGGATATTTTATTCTTTAGCATAAATAAAACTGATTTTATTTTGTGTACACTGTATTTGATTTCAGTTTAATTTTAAAGGTTTTTTTATTGTATCTATTTTGATATGTCTAATTTATTCATTCAGTCCCATCAACTAAAAATTCATGAGGTCTCCTAATTTTACAGTTATGACCTACTAAGTACAAACATATAAGTTTTTTTTTAATTTGGCATTTGTAATTTCTAATATTTCAAATGAGATTGGAATTTATAGAAAGACATTTATTAGTTTTTCTATTTTTGCACGTTTTCATATATATTCTTCAAATTAATTAATTTCCACCTACTCTCTATACTTGCAAATTCAGGCTTTCTGTTAGCAATCTACTTCCAGACAGATTATTATAGTAAAAGTCAATTTTATTATTCCTTTAACATTTATTTATTTTTTGTGTTTGTATATAAATAAATAATGTTACATTATGTTTTGCATGAATTGCTTTTAATGAATTGAGATAAAATATACATATTACCTTTCATTTTAGTGTCAGTATTGTTTTAACTTAAATTAATTGTGAAATTAATTAATAAGTAAAGATATATTTAAAATATAAATATAAATGACTTTTGGGGTTTGTTAATATTTTTCAGCTGTTTAATGTTTATTTTTAATATATCTTTCACAAACAATATTAATTATCTCATTTATTATATTTTGTTTTTTATATTTATGAAGCTCACCTTTACATATTTAAGGTTAAGTTATATATTAATGTAAGGTTGGATTTACTTTGTAACTTAATTAAGCTAAATTCCTTGCCAAAGGTTTAAATTTCTTTATGAAATAAATAAACTAACCTAAAATTAACAATCCTTTTTGTTATAATTAATTCATAATTAATAAACCTCCTGTTCATTTTGAATATATCACAACTGAAAAATTTTGTATTATGTTAGTGAGAAGTTAAGTACTAGAGCAGTAGTTCACAAACTTTTTTTTTACGTATACTTACGTGAATTACAGATCAGTAGAGTGTGCCACTGAGGTATTAAATATGTCATTAAGGTAACAACAGTTATAACTCTGAATGGTAAAGCAATAAAAAATTATAATTATTTTTGAAAGTAACCATTTATTTTGAAAATAATCATTTATTACAATTTTTTTGTGATTAATTCACGATATAAGGTTTGAAGCTTGTGCATGGGAATATGAACCAAAAGTTTTGTTGTGTATAAAAAAAGACGTCTGACTGGGACTCGAACCTGGTAAAAATAAAAAATTTGTGTAAAAGTTTTTTAATCATTTGTTACAAAAACATTTATTTACTTTATAAAGAAATGTTACATTATACAGTTATTAACATTACTGATAACAATATTCTTGAAGACTAAAAATTCATTGAGGAGGGTGGTACTCTGTATTTGAAAAAGTAAAGAGATGTCTTTTGTTTAGCTGAACCAAATAATAAGTGGAGATTTGGTTCAAGTTCCAGTATTACAAAATTTAACTTTTACCGTCCCAACAGCAGAAAATCTAGTTTCTCAAAGATATGTGTTAGAAAATAGAATTAAAAATAGTGGTTTTCTCAACAGTGATGGATATTTATTTTTAAACTTTTGCCAAAATTCTCATAACTCTGATTTAGTAAATTCCATTTTTAAGCCTCAATCACAAAATAATTCCATCAAAGATTTTGTTTTGTTACTAGTTAGGATTCCAGGAATAATATCCAGTATGAAAAGGGTTTCTAATCATAGGAATTCAAAGTATTTTTTGAAATATTTCCATAACTTGGAAATTTCAAAAGTTTCAGTAAGGATTATGCAATGGAATTTTATATTATTTGATGAGATTATCCTTTTTATTTCAATTTTGTGTACTGTCACAAATTTTTCCAGATTTGGAAAATGCAGGAGGTTTTCATTTGAAACCCTGTTATTCATTATTTGACATTTTTTTTGATAAATTCCTTTATTTTGTCTACTGAAAATTGATCGTTGTTTCACCTTACAAATTTGAATTTAAGTCTTGAAACAATTGAAAATATCTGTTAAGTAGACTAGTGTTAGTCAACAGCTCATCTACCCACCGGGTTGGTCTAGTGGTGAACGCGTCTTCCCAAATCAGCTGGTTTGGAAAGTTGAGAGTTACAGCTTTCAAGTCCTAGTAAAGCCAGCTATTTTTACACGGACTTGAATACTAGATCGTGGATACCGGTGTTCTTTGGTGGTTGGGGTTCAATTAACCACACATCTCAGGAATGGTCAAACTGAGACGGTACAGGACTACACTTCATTTACACTCATACATATCATCCTCATTCATCCCCTGAAGTATTATCTAAACGGTAGTTACCGGAGGCTACAACAGGAAAAAGAAAGAAAAGTCAACAGCTCATCTGTCAATCAATCATACAATTCAAAGTCTGTATCCATTAGGAACATCTGCATCTCTGAATGTAGCTAAAATTACTTGCTTTACATTGTTTTTTGAACTTAGTTTCTTCCATATGCACTCATTGAATTGTACAGCAAAAAAAATTACTATTTTTTACTTGAGTTATTATGTTTTCTTTTATGTTTAATGCAATGCTTTCAGTTTAGTTTAGTGCACGGTGGTACTGTATGTAGTTGTTTAGTGGACAATTCACCTAACATTCAAGTTACCATATCTTTTGCAGCAGGTAACAACAGCTTTTCACCAGTTGTTAGAAAGATGTGCCTCAACTGCTCTTTGAGTACTGCCTGTAAAAAGACGACATAATTTTCTTTGTGCATTTTATCTCTGACAATTTTTGAACAAAGTAATTTTTGTTTCTAATGTTGAATGTTTAGTGGTAAGGGGTAGTGTTTCAATATTGAAGGTTTCATACTTTGGTCAGAAAGCAGATTTTGAATCTGTTTTAAGAAAGCTGATTCATTTTATACATCCGTCACAGTAAATACAATATTAATGTCCCCAGGATCATATTTTCTTATAAATATTCATATTTTAATAGGAGAATGATCTTGCCTTACTGCAAATTCTGATTCTGAAGTAGAGCTCATTGATACAAGTTTTTTGTCTGGTGTTGTTTTGTTTGTCATTGCTCTATTAAGCCCCTTTTCTATATTGATTTATATTTTATCAACTTTAACTAATTATGTTAATTAAATTAAACCAAATTAATTCAAGCAAAGCACATAAATAAGAAAGTATATAAGAAAAAAGGTGCTTTCAAGATACGTATGCCAACACCAGGACTTCTAGGACACTAGTTTTATCAAATGAAAAAGTAACACAATTACAATATTTTCAAATCAGAGAGTTTGTAAAACAATGGAAGCAGCTACATCCGTCCATGTGTAGGATTATCATGATCAATTCACTTAACTGCTGGAGGAAAGTATGGTAATCCTTTTATAATAGCCATTAAGATTTTTTTTTTATATGTGCAACATGATGCATGTTGGACAGACATATGCACTGTGGTATGTAAGAACTGTCAGTGTTTGTTCTTGCTGTTCGAACAGCTGATATTCTTATTGTTGCTATTCATAAATAATTAACTCAATTTAAGGGGAAAATAAGTACAATGATGAAATACTTTTGTATTATAATACATCAAAAAAGGTTTGAGCACCCCTGATCCATTTTATTAATAATAAGTAAATACTACTGCTAATAATATCTCTTGTACTAATAATTTTGTATTACAGTATAAAATTCTGTATTTTTGTATTGTGCCTAGTTGTGTATCACCTTGTTAAATTCACTGGTAGTACACAGAAATCTGTGCAGTACCAGTGATTTTGATTAATGTATGTTAAAACATTTTTCACAAGATAAAAACTGAAATTGCAAAAATATCACTGATAAATATAATTTTTGTTTCCTAACATGTGATGCATTATTTTAATCTGTTTTTTAATGCTGAAAACGAATATGAACTCAGAATCTTTCTATCGCCCACCATTTTTGAAAAACTTAAAATTTTTATTAAAGAATTTTTTTTCATTTTCAACATATTTTTCAACCTTTTAAACTCCTGAATTTTATTTTGTTAGCTCATTTTTTATGTTTAACTTTGTTAACATCATTTGTAAGTTATAAATTTATTTTTATTTATAAAAATTGTCATGTGTACTAGACAAACAATTAAATCATGTCATAATTACATATTATGACATATGTACCTATGGTTTGGCGTGAACCAAAGGATCATGTAGCAGATTGTTACTTTTGTTTAACAAGTGTGTTTTGAATTTCTAAAAAATCTAAACATACTGTAAAATATCCTTCATTGCAATCTGCAATCAGGTCTGTACCTCATGAAATTGAATAATTTCAGCCACCTGTGAATGTATGTTTCGAAAGCAGCGATGAAGAAACAGGCACTACTGAAGAAGACAGTAATGATTTTGATTTTGAATTATCTTCCAATAAGCCACATCTTATATCACAAAGTGAATTAAATGACTTGGTTAGGAATTTAAATTTATCAAAAAATGAAGCTGAACCGTTAGGTTCAAGACTGCAAGTTTGGAATTTACTTCAAATAATTCGGAAATTTTGGGCTTTTGAAGCCGACAAAAAGAACTTTCTCAGTACTTTATTGATGAAAATAATTTGGTTTATTGTACAAATATTGATGAGGTTATTTTGCACCTAGGACAAGTTCATAAAATTGTGGACTGGCACCTTTTCATAGATTCGTCCAAGTATAGTTTAAAAGTGGTTCTAGTACATAACGGTAACAAATATCCTTCGATACCAATCGCTTATGGTATTAATTTGAAAGAGACATATGATGTAATGAAAGACATTCTTGAAAAAATAAATTATAAAAACATAGCTGAAACATATGTGGTGATTTGAAAGTTATAGCTATTTTGGTAGGCATGTAGTTAGGCTGTACTAAGTATATGTGTTTGCAAATGGGACAGCCGAGCTAGGGATAAACAGTATGTTACCAAAGAATGGAAGAAGTGAGACAATTTAACTCCAAATGCGAAAAATATTATTCATGAGCACTTAGTTGAACCCAAAAAAATATGTTTACCCCCTCTCAATATCAAGCTAGGACCAATGAAAAATTTTGTAAAAGCAATGAAGGAGAGTCCCGGATTTTTGTACAACAGGCAGAAATTTCCAAATGTAAGTGAAGGAAAAATTAAAGAAGGAATATTTGTTGGTCCTCAAATAATAGAGTTGGTCAAAGATGATGTATTTAACTCGATGTTAAATAATGTAGAAAGTGAAGCTTGGGCTTCATTTAAAGGCGTTTGTAAAAATGTTTCTCAGCAAACAAAAATCCGACAACTACCACGATATTGTTAATCAACTTCCTATTTCATACAGAGCAATGGGATGTAATATGTCTTCGTAAATACATCTCCTCCACTCACATCTGGATTTTTTCCCGGACAACCTTGGAGATGTAAATGACGAACCATGGTGAACGTTTCTACCAAGACATTTTGGTGATGGAAAGCCGCTATAAAGGCAAGTGGAATACTAACAGTGCTAGCCAATTACTGTTGAACATTAATTTGGGATGTGCCTGAGACTATTTATAAAATAAAAGCATCGGCAAAATCATTCTAACCCAGATATGGCCGTACAAAATGATAAATTTTACAGATTTTAACTATATTTTTCCGTAATTCTTTTTGAAGCATTATTTATTTAAAACTAAGGGTGATAGAAAAATTGTATTTACAGATCTGTAATGCACACAAAAAAGCAATTCAAGAAATAGTATCACACTGAGAGAAACATTAAAAATGTTTTTTTCTCTATCAGTGTATTCAGTGTTGCATACACTTTTTAATATAACAATATATGTTAAGATTTTTTCTTTAACCTGGAAATTATTATCCATTTTGACATTTTAAATCCATTTCTTAATATTTGTTCACTAATGTTAAAATCTCACTTTCATTGTTAGTTTTCAAGTTGTCTTATGTCTGAAAAGAAAAAAAAAACATTTATGGTAATAAATTTCATTAAACATGTTTACTATGTTCAGGCAGCAGTGCTGTCTGACACCATGTGATGTTAAATATTAGTTTTACTTTCTTTTCAACATAATTGTTTCTATTTTATTTAACATGTGGTTGTATTCATTAATTGTTTATCAAATGCATAACACAACCATATGATACGGCCTAGTCGCCAAGCTTGTTGGATTCACTTATAGTATATTATTGTAAGATAATTGTTAAATTATGGCGGGCAATATGTTGAGACACAGTTCCATATCATTCACTCCTCTCCTGATGATTCACTCGGCTTCGTATGCTTCACCCAGCTCCTGACGATTCACTCGGCTCCATCTACTCTGTATAAGTTGGCTCCGCACTAGAATCTGGCAGTCTAGTCTAGTCTCAATCTGTCATTTGAAGACTCATTTTCTTCAGTCAAAATTTACCCATCATATAGTAGACATGTATATATTCATTAAATTATATATATTTTTCAACAATGTAATACAAATTTAATTAAATCATGAATATGTTAATATACAATTGTTAATTCGAATCGGTATTTGTTTTATTTAAATCCACTTAACATAAACGAAACACACTGCCATCCCAGTAATTACAAAACAACTTGAAATTTGATTAGGAAAAAGATAAAGTCCATATTTTGTAATGTCAACTAAATATTTTACAGATGTTTAGTTAAAAAAATAATTACAGAGCTTGGAAATTGCACATACCAATAAAATAATGGAAAATGTAAATGATTCTTTTCATGCTGTTTAACACTCTTAGCGCCATGTGTATCAATCTGATACATTTTTAGCAATGTCAAAACGGCCATGTGTATAATTTTGATGCACACGTAATGGTCTTAATAAATAAATAAAAAATGTCTGGCCTGGGGTGAAGTTTTACTGATTTAGGCGTAGCGCTAAGAGTGTTAAATAAGGTCTCAGTAAAATAAGTACAACTTAAAATAGAACAGGCTTTAATTTGACATAATCTGTTTTTAACTGTTTGTTTAGAAGTTATAACTACTCAAAATACAGGTACCTCTTTTCATTTGCCAGATTTTAGTTAATTACCAAAGAAAGTTGTATTGAAAAATACAATTATCTTTCTTACCTGTTTAAGCCATTTTTTTCATAAAGAATAAATAACTAATATGTGATGTTATTTTTGCCATCAATCAGAGCTATTAAACTTAAAAAACAGGATTTTTCTTCAGCGCTTATATAATGAAAATTTAAAAATTTTTATAACATTTCAGAGAAACTGTTACTAATTGTGTAAAATAAATTTTATTGAGAACTTTGAAGTAAAGAAATTATTAGAAGGACTGTACTCAATCCAAAATGAAAAAAAATCCATATGAACCAGGCGGCAGTGGTTGAGTACCATCTTTCATGTAGTTTCCAGAACATTTTCACGATTCAAGACTTCTAATTTAGGATAGAATCTTTTGTAATATTGTAACAAAATTTTGTCTTACGTGAACTATTATTTAACATGGGCTATTGCTTGCCTCGAAAGAAAAATACATAGAATCTATCACCTGGAATTCTATTCTAAAGGATAAACAGAATAGTGTATTATTTTATAAATATGTAGCTAAAGTGTAAAAGAAAGATTTTTTAATGATAATCACTTCAATAAAACACAACAAATTCAAACAAGATATACTAGTTTTTTTTTTCTACGTGCACGCTTCCATGAAACCAAACCATTAAAGACATCAAGCACCTTTTACTTGCTAAGTTCTTTCATGTTGCAAGATTACACTTAAAATGTAAATAGAAAGTAATAAATGCTCGTGGACACTGTTTCATTGTATGCTGTTAACATTTATTCATAGCTAATCACCATAGTAGCCAGCGATGCTTAAAATTCGCATTAAAAATATGATTCTCTAGTTACTATTCACTTTTTGGTTTTCAAGAGATTATTCATTTAATCCCAGTAATGTCATTTCTGTTATTTTGTAAATTACATTATTGAAGGTGGAATACCTTTTGGTTTTCAAAAATTCAGAGATGTTTTAATCGTCTTCTTTTTTTCTTACTGTGTTATTAAAATTCATTATTGACAAAATATTATTGCCATAATTAAACAAAAAAAAATTGTTTATTAATTCAAATGTCACAATTCTGTGATTGGTTGAATGATAAATTTTTTCTAAAACTAATTTTTAATAGGTTATGCAAGAAAAAGTTGGAAGGGTGTTGCTAGCCCTTCTTCTTGACAGAGAGGCGGTGATGCTACCTCTATAATCCTTAAAATAGGGTTTTTCGACTTCATCCGTACATTCAAATACATTTTATTAAATAAGTAAGAGTGATGTCTTATGAAAGATTGTGTTTAAGAGTCCTGAATAAAAATGCAATCATATGCGCAAAACTGGGCTGTTATGACGCGAATTTTTGTTTTTATTAATTATTTTAATGAAGTATAATTGTTACCTCGTGTATTGTTTTTAATTTGGGGGTTCCAGTGGTCATTTGTTTGAACAAGTAGCTTTTACCTGTGTTATGACTATTAACAGTACACACAGTGCTAGTGTTTCCAAAAAAATATTCGCCTATCCATTTCTCCATGTCGTGCTTATGTTCACATCGAATGATTATTGCATAATACTATATGAGTTTTCTTTTTGTGTTTTTAACCTTTTTACCGATGTGCACTCAATACAGTTTTTATTGTTCTTAGATGATAGGAGAACATTTTTCATTTGTATTCTTCAATTATGTAATTTTCACCTACTCTAACAAATACAGTTACTTTATATTAGCAATTTACTTACAGTTTATTGTAGCAAAAGTTTATTTAATTATTTATTCTAGAAATTTAACCTTTTATAAGTATTTTTTGTGTTTACTTTTTACATAAATATGAAATATTCTGTTGCTGTTATTAATCTACTGTTGTAGATTAAATTGCTATTACCATCTTACCTTTTACTGTTGCTTTGTTGTATTTGAATAAAAAAAAAAACAAATAAGTGGTTAGAAACTGTATTAAGTGCATGCTAAGTTATTGATTTTATATTTTTTATGACCTGGAGATTTCAGTTGATTAAATCTCTCCCATAGATTACAATTACTATAGTTCATTTCTTGAAAAAACCATTTTCCTTCATTGCTGTTTATAGAGTTTGATATGTTTTAATGTCATGCATGTTTCTTGTAATATTGTTAAATCAGTTTCTAAGTATTTAGTGGGGAGATTCTGTACAATTACTCAGTCATATCCACTTTAGTATTTTAGATATAATTTAATAGTAGTATTATTTTCAGAACTTCTAATTTTGCTCATTACATTGGTTACATGGTATTATTTTGACCTAGCATTTGTGCTGTAACTCAAAGGCAGTAATATTATAATTGTTATAGAACATTCTGCTTGCTGGCCTCTGTGGCGTGAGTGGTAGCGTCTCGGCCTTTCATCCGTAGGTCTTGGGTTCGAATTCTGATCAAGCATGGCATTTTTACACACGCTACAATTCATTCACCTCATCCTCTGAAGCAATACCTAATGGTGGTCTCGGAGGTTAAACAAAAAAAGAACATTCTGTTTTTGAACAAGATATACAGAATAATGCATTAGAAAGTACAATTTTTCAAATTACACGATGCACATTTTGCCCATTCTCTTCATAGACTTGCTGAAACAAATTGTTAAAAATGTTTTGCTGCCAGATATTCTCAATAAATGATCACTGTTTTGGTAAATTTGGCTACTTTAAATACATAAATACTAGTTGTCTTATAATAAAACGTACTAAGGGAGGCCCTGGCACCAGTAATATCCATGAAACGTACTATTCATTACTATTAATCTTAACAGTTGTTTATTTAAGTTTGTTTGTTTTCTTTGATTTGTTGACTTTTTTATGAAGAAAGTAAAGTAATAAAGTTTTAAATTTATGGATTGGAAAGGGTTAAAAATACTCAACATTTATTCTCATAGGATTGAAATTTTTTTTAAGTTTGATTTTTATTTCATTGTCTTGCTTTGAATGTTATACTATAAGGTTTTGTAATTGAGTGTGACATTAATGAATTCTCCAAGGTATTAAGAACAAATACTAAGTAATAATTAGCAATTAACAACTGTTGATAATAAACAAACGATTCTTTTTGCAATGGGTTGTAGAACCTGAATTGAGTTAAACAAGTTAGTTCATATAGTAGGGGTTTTACTTCTGTTTTATCAGTTCATGCTGGACTTCTTGACCAGTCATTGCATGAAAATATGGAGTTGATTTTTGTATTTTTTATGAATATGAAAGTTTTTAAAAGTATTGAAGTTTTATCATATACAGTATAGCTTGTTATTACTTATACATTCTTTGTTTCTGTATTTGCTAAGGCTTTATTCTGGCAACAAATTATTTACCACTCAGTTCTTACTTTCATACATAAAAGGCATTCAGTTAATTAAATACATAATTTAAGTAAAGTTCTGTTGATTATTGAACAATTTATCCAGTAACAAAAGCAGACCATATACTGTATTGACTTCATCACTCTGAATATTTCATTAACTACATCGTGTTAAAAAAGTATTTTCTTTTGTAATTATTAGGATATTTTATTCTTTAGCATAAATAAAACTGATTTTATTTTGTGTACACTGTATTTGATTTCAGTTTAATTTTAAAGGTTTTTTTATTGTATCTATTTTGATATGTCTAATTTATTCATTCAGTCCCATCAACTAAAAATTCATGAGGTCTCCTAATTTTACAGTTATGACCTACTAAGTACAAACATATAAGTTTTTTTTTAATTTGGCATTTGTAATTTCTAATATTTCAAATGAGATTGGAATTTATAGAAAGACATTTATTAGTTTTTCTATTTTTGCACGTTTTCATATATATTCTTCAAATTAATTAATTTCCACCTACTCTCTATACTTGCAAATTCAGGCTTTCTGTTAGCAATCTACTTCCAGACAGATTATTATAGTAAAAGTCAATTTTATTATTCCTTTAACATTTATTTATTTTTTGTGTTTGTATATAAATAAATAATGTTACATTATGTTTTGCATGAATTGCTTTTAATGAATTGAGATAAAATATACATATTACCTTTCATTTTAGTGTCAGTATTGTTTTAACTTAAATTAATTGTGAAATTAATTAATAAGTAAAGATATATTTAAAATATAAATATAAATGACTTTTGGGGTTTGTTAATATTTTTCAGCTGTTTAATGTTTATTTTTAATATATCTTTCACAAACAATATTAATTATCTCATTTATTATATTTTGTTTTTTATATTTATGAAGCTCACCTTTACATATTTAAGGTTAAGTTATATATTAATGTAAGGTTGGATTTACTTTGTAACTTAATTAAGCTAAATTCCTTGCCAAAGGTTTAAATTTCTTTATGAAATAAATAAACTAACCTAAAATTAACAATCCTTTTTGTTATAATTAATTCATAATTAATAAACCTCCTGTTCATTTTGAATATATCACAACTGAAAAATTTTGTATTATGTTAGTGAGAAGTTAAGTACTAGAGCAGTAGTTCACAAACTTTTTTTTTACGTATACTTACGTGAATTACAGATCAGTAGAGTGTGCCACTGAGGTATTAAATATGTCATTAAGGTAACAACAGTTATAACTCTGAATGGTAAAGCAATAAAAAATTATAATTATTTTTGAAAGTAACCATTTATTTTGAAAATAATCATTTATTACAATTTTTTTGTGATTAATTCACGATATAAGGTTTGAAGCTTGTGCATGGGAATATGAACCAAAAGTTTTGTTGTGTATAAAAAAAGACGTCTGACTGGGACTCGAACCTGGTAAAAATAAAAAATTTGTGTAAAAGTTTTTTAATCATTTGTTACAAAAACATTTATTTACTTTATAAAGAAATGTTACATTATACAGTTATTAACATTACTGATAACAATATTCTTGAAGACTAAAAATTCATTGAGGAGGGTGGTACTCTGTATTTGAAAAAGTAAAGAGATGTCTTTTGTTTAGCTGAACCAAATAATAAGTGGAGATTTGGTTCAAGTTCCAGTATTACAAAATTTAACTTTTACCGTCCCAACAGCAGAAAATCTAGTTTCTCAAAGATATGTGTTAGAAAATAGAATTAAAAATAGTGGTTTTCTCAACAGTGATGGATATTTATTTTTAAACTTTTGCCAAAATTCTCATAACTCTGATTTAGTAAATTCCATTTTTAAGCCTCAATCACAAAATAATTCCATCAAAGATTTTGTTTTGTTACTAGTTAGGATTCCAGGAATAATATCCAGTATGAAAAGGGTTTCTAATCATAGGAATTCAAAGTATTTTTTGAAATATTTCCATAACTTGGAAATTTCAAAAGTTTCAGTAAGGATTATGCAATGGAATTTTATATTATTTGATGAGATTATCCTTTTTATTTCAATTTTGTGTACTGTCACAAATTTTTCCAGATTTGGAAAATGCAGGAGGTTTTCATTTGAAACCCTGTTATTCATTATTTGACATTTTTTTTGATAAATTCCTTTATTTTGTCTACTGAAAATTGATCGTTGTTTCACCTTACAAATTTGAATTTAAGTCTTGAAACAATTGAAAATATCTGTTAAGTAGACTAGTGTTAGTCAACAGCTCATCTACCCACCGGGTTGGTCTAGTGGTGAACGCGTCTTCCCAAATCAGCTGGTTTGGAAAGTTGAGAGTTACAGCTTTCAAGTCCTAGTAAAGCCAGCTATTTTTACACGGACTTGAATACTAGATCGTGGATACCGGTGTTCTTTGGTGGTTGGGGTTCAATTAACCACACATCTCAGGAATGGTCAAACTGAGACGGTACAGGACTACACTTCATTTACACTCATACATATCATCCTCATTCATCCCCTGAAGTATTATCTAAACGGTAGTTACCGGAGGCTACAACAGGAAAAAGAAAGAAAAGTCAACAGCTCATCTGTCAATCAATCATACAATTCAAAGTCTGTATCCATTAGGAACATCTGCATCTCTGAATGTAGCTAAAATTACTTGCTTTACATTGTTTTTTGAACTTAGTTTCTTCCATATGCACTCATTGAATTGTACAGCAAAAAAAATTACTATTTTTTACTTGAGTTATTATGTTTTCTTTTATGTTTAATGCAATGCTTTCAGTTTAGTTTAGTGCACGGTGGTACTGTATGTAGTTGTTTAGTGGACAATTCACCTAACATTCAAGTTACCATATCTTTTGCAGCAGGTAACAACAGCTTTTCACCAGTTGTTAGAAAGATGTGCCTCAACTGCTCTTTGAGTACTGCCTGTAAAAAGACGACATAATTTTCTTTGTGCATTTTATCTCTGACAATTTTTGAACAAAGTAATTTTTGTTTCTAATGTTGAATGTTTAGTGGTAAGGGGTAGTGTTTCAATATTGAAGGTTTCATACTTTGGTCAGAAAGCAGATTTTGAATCTGTTTTAAGAAAGCTGATTCATTTTATACATCCGTCACAGTAAATACAATATTAATGTCCCCAGGATCATATTTTCTTATAAATATTCATATTTTAATAGGAGAATGATCTTGCCTTACTGCAAATTCTGATTCTGAAGTAGAGCTCATTGATACAAGTTTTTTGTCTGGTGTTGTTTTGTTTGTCATTGCTCTATTAAGCCCCTTTTCTATATTGATTTATATTTTATCAACTTTAACTAATTATGTTAATTAAATTAAACCAAATTAATTCAAGCAAAGCACATAAATAAGAAAGTATATAAGAAAAAAGGTGCTTTCAAGATACGTATGCCAACACCAGGACTTCTAGGACACTAGTTTTATCAAATGAAAAAGTAACACAATTACAATATTTTCAAATCAGAGAGTTTGTAAAACAATGGAAGCAGCTACATCCGTCCATGTGTAGGATTATCATGATCAATTCACTTAACTGCTGGAGGAAAGTATGGTAATCCTTTTATAATAGCCATTAAGATTTTTTTTTTATATGTGCAACATGATGCATGTTGGACAGACATATGCACTGTGGTATGTAAGAACTGTCAGTGTTTGTTCTTGCTGTTCGAACAGCTGATATTCTTATTGTTGCTATTCATAAATAATTAACTCAATTTAAGGGGAAAATAAGTACAATGATGAAATACTTTTGTATTATAATACATCAAAAAAGGTTTGAGCACCCCTGATCCATTTTATTAATAATAAGTAAATACTACTGCTAATAATATCTCTTGTACTAATAATTTTGTATTACAGTATAAAATTCTGTATTTTTGTATTGTGCCTAGTTGTGTATCACCTTGTTAAATTCACTGGTAGTACACAGAAATCTGTGCAGTACCAGTGATTTTGATTAATGTATGTTAAAACATTTTTCACAAGATAAAAACTGAAATTGCAAAAATATCACTGATAAATATAATTTTTGTTTCCTAACATGTGATGCATTATTTTAATCTGTTTTTTAATGCTGAAAACGAATATGAACTCAGAATCTTTCTATCGCCCACCATTTTTGAAAAACTTAAAATTTTTATTAAAGAATTTTTTTTCATTTTCAACATATTTTTCAACCTTTTAAACTCCTGAATTTTATTTTGTTAGCTCATTTTTTATGTTTAACTTTGTTAACATCATTTGTAAGTTATAAATTTATTTTTATTTATAAAAATTGTCATGTGTACTAGACAAACAATTAAATCATGTCATAATTACATATTATGACATATGTACCTATGGTTTGGCGTGAACCAAAGGATCATGTAGCAGATTGTTACTTTTGTTTAACAAGTGTGTTTTGAATTTCTAAAAAATCTAAACATACTGTAAAATATCCTTCATTGCAATCTGCAATCAGGTCTGTACCTCATGAAATTGAATAATTTCAGCCACCTGTGAATGTATGTTTCGAAAGCAGCGATGAAGAAACAGGCACTACTGAAGAAGACAGTAATGATTTTGATTTTGAATTATCTTCCAATAAGCCACATCTTATATCACAAAGTGAATTAAATGACTTGGTTAGGAATTTAAATTTATCAAAAAATGAAGCTGAACCGTTAGGTTCAAGACTGCAAGTTTGGAATTTACTTCAAATAATTCGGAAATTTTGGGCTTTTGAAGCCGACAAAAAGAACTTTCTCAGTACTTTATTGATGAAAATAATTTGGTTTATTGTACAAATATTGATGAGGTTATTTTGCACCTAGGACAAGTTCATAAAATTGTGGACTGGCACCTTTTCATAGATTCGTCCAAGTATAGTTTAAAAGTGGTTCTAGTACATAACGGTAACAAATATCCTTCGATACCAATCGCTTATGGTATTAATTTGAAAGAGACATATGATGTAATGAAAGACATTCTTGAAAAAATAAATTATAAAAACATAGCTGAAACATATGTGGTGATTTGAAAGTTATAGCTATTTTGGTAGGCATGTAGTTAGGCTGTACTAAGTATATGTGTTTGCAAATGGGACAGCCGAGCTAGGGATAAACAGTATGTTACCAAAGAATGGAAGAAGTGAGACAATTTAACTCCAAATGCGAAAAATATTATTCATGAGCACTTAGTTGAACCCAAAAAAATATGTTTACCCCCTCTCAATATCAAGCTAGGACCAATGAAAAATTTTGTAAAAGCAATGAAGGAGAGTCCCGGATTTTTGTACAACAGGCAGAAATTTCCAAATGTAAGTGAAGGAAAAATTAAAGAAGGAATATTTGTTGGTCCTCAAATAATAGAGTTGGTCAAAGATGATGTATTTAACTCGATGTTAAATAATGTAGAAAGTGAAGCTTGGGCTTCATTTAAAGGCGTTTGTAAAAATGTTTCTCAGCAAACAAAAATCCGACAACTACCACGATATTGTTAATCAACTTCCTATTTCATACAGAGCAATGGGATGTAATATGTCTTCGTAAATACATCTCCTCCACTCACATCTGGATTTTTTCCCGGACAACCTTGGAGATGTAAATGACGAACCATGGTGAACGTTTCTACCAAGACATTTTGGTGATGGAAAGCCGCTATAAAGGCAAGTGGAATACTAACAGTGCTAGCCAATTACTGTTGAACATTAATTTGGGATGTGCCTGAGACTATTTATAAAATAAAAGCATCGGCAAAATCATTCTAACCCAGATATGGCCGTACAAAATGATAAATTTTACAGATTTTAACTATATTTTTCCGTAATTCTTTTTGAAGCATTATTTATTTAAAACTAAGGGTGATAGAAAAATTGTATTTACAGATCTGTAATGCACACAAAAAAGCAATTCAAGAAATAGTATCACACTGAGAGAAACATTAAAAATGTTTTTTTCTCTATCAGTGTATTCAGTGTTGCATACACTTTTTAATATAACAATATATGTTAAGATTTTTTCTTTAACCTGGAAATTATTATCCATTTTGACATTTTAAATCCATTTCTTAATATTTGTTCACTAATGTTAAAATCTCACTTTCATTGTTAGTTTTCAAGTTGTCTTATGTCTGAAAAGAAAAAAAAAACATTTATGGTAATAAATTTCATTAAACATGTTTACTATGTTCAGGCAGCAGTGCTGTCTGACACCATGTGATGTTAAATATTAGTTTTACTTTCTTTTCAACATAATTGTTTCTATTTTATTTAACATGTGGTTGTATTCATTAATTGTTTATCAAATGCATAACACAACCATATGATACGGCCTAGTCGCCAAGCTTGTTGGATTCACTTATAGTATATTATTGTAAGATAATTGTTAAATTATGGCGGGCAATATGTTGAGACACAGTTCCATATCATTCACTCCTCTCCTGATGATTCACTCGGCTTCGTATGCTTCACCCAGCTCCTGACGATTCACTCGGCTCCATCTACTCTGTATAAGTTGGCTCCGCACTAGAATCTGGCAGTCTAGTCTAGTCTCAATCTGTCATTTGAAGACTCATTTTCTTCAGTCAAAATTTACCCATCATATAGTAGACATGTATATATTCATTAAATTATATATATTTTTCAACAATGTAATACAAATTTAATTAAATCATGAATATGTTAATATACAATTGTTAATTCGAATCGGTATTTGTTTTATTTAAATCCACTTAACATAAACGAAACACACTGCCATCCCAGTAATTACAAAACAACTTGAAATTTGATTAGGAAAAAGATAAAGTCCATATTTTGTAATGTCAACTAAATATTTTACAGATGTTTAGTTAAAAAAATAATTACAGAGCTTGGAAATTGCACATACCAATAAAATAATGGAAAATGTAAATGATTCTTTTCATGCTGTTTAACACTCTTAGCGCCATGTGTATCAATCTGATACATTTTTAGCAATGTCAAAACGGCCATGTGTATAATTTTGATGCACACGTAATGGTCTTAATAAATAAATAAAAAATGTCTGGCCTGGGGTGAAGTTTTACTGATTTAGGCGTAGCGCTAAGAGTGTTAAATAAGGTCTCAGTAAAATAAGTACAACTTAAAATAGAACAGGCTTTAATTTGACATAATCTGTTTTTAACTGTTTGTTTAGAAGTTATAACTACTCAAAATACAGGTACCTCTTTTCATTTGCCAGATTTTAGTTAATTACCAAAGAAAGTTGTATTGAAAAATACAATTATCTTTCTTACCTGTTTAAGCCATTTTTTTCATAAAGAATAAATAACTAATATGTGATGTTATTTTTGCCATCAATCAGAGCTATTAAACTTAAAAAACAGGATTTTTCTTCAGCGCTTATATAATGAAAATTTAAAAATTTTTATAACATTTCAGAGAAACTGTTACTAATTGTGTAAAATAAATTTTATTGAGAACTTTGAAGTAAAGAAATTATTAGAAGGACTGTACTCAATCCAAAATGAAAAAAAATCCATATGAACCAGGCGGCAGTGGTTGAGTACCATCTTTCATGTAGTTTCCAGAACTTTTTCACGATTCAAGACTTCTAATTTAGGATAGAATCTTTTGTAATATTGTAACAAAATTTTGTCTTACGTGAACTATTATTTAACATGGGCTATTGCTTGCCTCGAAAGAAAAATACATAGAATCTATCACCTGGAATTCTATTCTAAAGGATAAACAGAATAGTGTATTATTTTATAAATATGTAGCTAAAGTGTAAAAGAAAGATTTTTTAATGATAATCACTTCAATAAAACACAACAAATTCAAACAAGATATACTAGTTTTTTTTTTCTACGTGCACGCTTCCATGAAACCAAACCATTAAAGACATCAAGCACCTTTTACTTGCTAAGTTCTTTCATGTTGCAAGATTACACTTAAAATGTAAATAGAAAGTAATAAATGCTCGTGGACACTGTTTCATTGTATGCTGTTAACATTTATTCATAGCTAATCACCATAGTAGCCAGCGATGCTTAAAATTCGCATTAAAAATATGATTCTCTAGTTACTATTCACTTTTTGGTTTTCAAGAGATTATTCATTTAATCCCAGTAATGTCATTTCTGTTATTTTGTAAATTACATTATTGAAGGTGGAATACCTTTTGGTTTTCAAAAATTCAGAGATGTTTTAATCGTCTTCTTTTTTTCTTACTGTGTTATTAAAATTCATTATTGACAAAATATTATTGCCATAATTAAACAAAAAAAAATTGTTTATTAATTCAAATGTCACAATTCTGTGATTGGTTGAATGATAAATTTTTTCTAAAACTAATTTTTAATAGGTTATGCAAGAAAAAGTTGGAAGGGTGTTGCTAGCCCTTCTTCTTGACAGAGAGGCGGTGATGCTACCTCTATAATCCTTAAAATAGGGTTTTTCGACTTCATCCGTACATTCAAATACATTTTATTAAATAAGTAAGAGTGATGTCTTATGAAAGATTGTGTTTAAGAGTCCTGAATAAAAATGCAATCATATGCGCAAAACTGGGCTGTTATGACGCGAATTTTTGTTTTTATTAATTATTTTAATGAAGTATAATTGTTACCTCGTGTATTGTTTTTAATTTGGGGGTTCCAGTGGTCATTTGTTTGAACAAGTAGCTTTTACCTGTGTTATGACTATTAACAGTACACACAGTGCTAGTGTTTCCAAAAAAATATTCGCCTATCCATTTCTCCATGTCGTGCTTATGTTCACATCGAATGATTATTGCATAATACTATATGAGTTTTCTTTTTGTGTTTTTAACCTTTTTACCGATGTGCACTCAATACAGTTTTTATTGTTCTTAGATGATAGGAGAACATTTTTCATTTGTATTCTTCAATTATGTAATTTTCACCTACTCTAACAAATACAGTTACTTTATATTAGCAATTTACTTACAGTTTATTGTAGCAAAAGTTTATTTAATTATTTATTCTAGAAATTTAACCTTTTATAAGTATTTTTTGTGTTTACTTTTTACATAAATATGAAATATTCTGTTGCTGTTATTAATCTACTGTTGTAGATTAAATTGCTATTACCATCTTACCTTTTACTGTTGCTTTGTTGTATTTGAATAAAAAAAAAAACAAATAAGTGGTTAGAAACTGTATTAAGTGCATGCTAAGTTATTGATTTTATATTTTTTATGACCTGGAGATTTCAGTTGATTAAATCTCTCCCATAGATTACAATTACTATAGTTCATTTCTTGAAAAAACCATTTTCCTTCATTGCTGTTTATAGAGTTTGATATGTTTTAATGTCATGCATGTTTCTTGTAATATTGTTAAATCAGTTTCTAAGTATTTAGTGGGGAGATTCTGTACAATTACTCAGTCATATCCACTTTAGTATTTTAGATATAATTTAATAGTAGTATTATTTTCAGAACTTCTAATTTTGCTCATTACATTGGTTACATGGTATTATTTTGACCTAGCATTTGTGCTGTAACTCAAAGGCAGTAATATTATAATTGTTATAGAACATTCTGCTTGCTGGCCTCTGTGGCGTGAGTGGTAGCGTCTCGGCCTTTCATCCGTAGGTCTTGGGTTCGAATTCTGATCAAGCATGGCATTTTTACACACGCTACAATTCATTCACCTCATCCTCTGAAGCAATACCTAATGGTGGTCTCGGAGGTTAAACAAAAAAAGAACATTCTGTTTTTGAACAAGATATACAGAATAATGCATTAGAAAGTACAATTTTTCAAATTACACGATGCACATTTTGCCCATTCTCTTCATAGACTTGCTGAAACAAATTGTTAAAAATGTTTTGCTGCCAGATATTCTCAATAAATGATCACTGTTTTGGTAAATTTGGCTACTTTAAATACATAAATACTAGTTGTCTTATAATAAAACGTACTAAGGGAGGCCCTGGCACCAGTAATATCCATGAAACGTACTATTCATTACTATTAATCTTAACAGTTGTTTATTTAAGTTTGTTTGTTTTCTTTGATTTGTTGACTTTTTTATGAAGAAAGTAAAGTAATAAAGTTTTAAATTTATGGATTGGAAAGGGTTAAAAATACTCAACATTTATTCTCATAGGATTGAAATTTTTTTTAAGTTTGATTTTTATTTCATTGTCTTGCTTTGAATGTTATACTATAAGGTTTTGTAATTGAGTGTGACATTAATGAATTCTCCAAGGTATTAAGAACAAATACTAAGTAATAATTAGCAATTAACAACTGTTGATAATAAACAAACGATTCTTTTTGCAATGGGTTGTAGAACCTGAATTGAGTTAAACAAGTTAGTTCATATAGTAGGGGTTTTACTTCTGTTTTATCAGTTCATGCTGGACTTCTTGACCAGTCATTGCATGAAAATATGGAGTTGATTTTTGTATTTTTTATGAATATGAAAGTTTTTAAAAGTATTGAAGTTTTATCATATACAGTATAGCTTGTTATTACTTATACATTCTTTGTTTCTGTATTTGCTAAGGCTTTATTCTGGCAACAAATTATTTACCACTCAGTTCTTACTTTCATACATAAAAGGCATTCAGTTAATTAAATACATAATTTAAGTAAAGTTCTGTTGATTATTGAACAATTTATCCAGTAACAAAAGCAGACCATATACTGTATTGACTTCATCACTCTGAATATTTCATTAACTACATCGTGTTAAAAAAGTATTTTCTTTTGTAATTATTAGGATATTTTATTCTTTAGCATAAATAAAACTGATTTTATTTTGTGTACACTGTATTTGATTTCAGTTTAATTTTAAAGGTTTTTTTATTGTATCTATTTTGATATGTCTAATTTATTCATTCAGTCCCATCAACTAAAAATTCATGAGGTCTCCTAATTTTACAGTTATGACCTACTAAGTACAAACATATAAGTTTTTTTTTAATTTGGCATTTGTAATTTCTAATATTTCAAATGAGATTGGAATTTATAGAAAGACATTTATTAGTTTTTCTATTTTTGCACGTTTTCATATATATTCTTCAAATTAATTAATTTCCACCTACTCTCTATACTTGCAAATTCAGGCTTTCTGTTAGCAATCTACTTCCAGACAGATTATTATAGTAAAAGTCAATTTTATTATTCCTTTAACATTTATTTATTTTTTGTGTTTGTATATAAATAAATAATGTTACATTATGTTTTGCATGAATTGCTTTTAATGAATTGAGATAAAATATACATATTACCTTTCATTTTAGTGTCAGTATTGTTTTAACTTAAATTAATTGTGAAATTAATTAATAAGTAAAGATATATTTAAAATATAAATATAAATGACTTTTGGGGTTTGTTAATATTTTTCAGCTGTTTAATGTTTATTTTTAATATATCTTTCACAAACAATATTAATTATCTCATTTATTATATTTTGTTTTTTATATTTATGAAGCTCACCTTTACATATTTAAGGTTAAGTTATATATTAATGTAAGGTTGGATTTACTTTGTAACTTAATTAAGCTAAATTCCTTGCCAAAGGTTTAAATTTCTTTATGAAATAAATAAACTAACCTAAAATTAACAATCCTTTTTGTTATAATTAATTCATAATTAATAAACCTCCTGTTCATTTTGAATATATCACAACTGAAAAATTTTGTATTATGTTAGTGAGAAGTTAAGTACTAGAGCAGTAGTTCACAAACTTTTTTTTTACGTATACTTACGTGAATTACAGATCAGTAGAGTGTGCCACTGAGGTATTAAATATGTCATTAAGGTAACAACAGTTATAACTCTGAATGGTAAAGCAATAAAAAATTATAATTATTTTTGAAAGTAACCATTTATTTTGAAAATAATCATTTATTACAATTTTTTTTGTGATTAATTCACGATATAAGGTTTGAAGCTTGTGCATGGGAATATGAACCAAAAGTTTTGTTGTGTATAAAAAAAGACGTCTGACTGGGACTCGAACCTGGTAAAAATAAAAAATTTGTGTAAAAGTTTTTTAATCATTTGTTACAAAAACATTTATTTACTTTATAAAGAAATGTTACATTATACAGTTATTAACATTACTGATAACAATATTCTTGAAGACTAAAAATTCATTGAGGAGGGTGGTACTCTGTATTTGAAAAAGTAAAGAGATGTCTTTTGTTTAGCTGAACCTAATAATAAGTGGAGATTTGGTTCAAGTTCCAGTATTACAAAATTTAACTTTTACCGTCCCAACAGCAGAAAATCTAGTTTCTCAAAGATATGTGTTAGAAAATAGAATTAAAAATAGTGGTTTTCTCAACAGTGATGGATATTTATTTTTAAACTTTTGCCAAAATTCTCATAACTCTGATTTAGTAAATTCCATTTTTAAGCCTCAATCACAAAATAATTCCATCAAAGATTTTGTTTTGTTACTAGTTAGGATTCCAGGAATAATATCCAGTATGAAAAGGGTTTCTAATCATAGGAATTCAAAGTATTTTTTGAAATATTTCCATAACTTGGAAATTTCAAAAGTTTCAGTAAGGATTATGCAATGGAATTTTATATTATTTGATGAGATTATCCTTTTTATTTCAATTTTGTGTACTGTCACAAATTTTTCCAGATTTGGAAAATGCAGGAGGTTTTCATTTGAAACCCTGTTATTCATTATTTGACATTTTTTTTGATAAATTCCTTTATTTTGTCTACTGAAAATTGATCGTTGTTTCACCTTACAAATTTGAATTTAAGTCTTGAAACAATTGAAAATATCTGTTAAGTAGACTAGTGTTAGTCAACAGCTCATCTACCCACCGGGTTGGTCTAGTGGTGAACGCGTCTTCCCAAATCAGCTGGTTTGGAAAGTTGAGAGTTACAGCTTTCAAGTCCTAGTAAAGCCAGCTATTTTTACACGGACTTGAATACTAGATCGTGGATACCGGTGTTCTTTGGTGGTTGGGGTTCAATTAACCACACATCTCAGGAATGGTCAAACTGAGACGGTACAGGACTACACTTCATTTACACTCATACATATCATCCTCATTCATCCCCTGAAGTATTATCTAAACGGTAGTTACCGGAGGCTACAACAGGAAAAAGAAAGAAAAGTCAACAGCTCATCTGTCAATCAATCATACAATTCAAAGTCTGTATCCATTAGGAACATCTGCATCTCTGAATGTAGCTAAAATTACTTGCTTTACATTGTTTTTTGAACTTAGTTTCTTCCATATGCACTCATTGAATTGTACAGCAAAAAAAATTACTATTTTTTACTTGAGTTATTATGTTTTCTTTTATGTTTAATGCAATGCTTTCAGTTTAGTTTAGTGCACGGTGGTACTGTATGTAGTTGTTTAGTGGACAATTCACCTAACATTCAAGTTACCATATCTTTTGCAGCAGGTAACAACAGCTTTTCACCAGTTGTTAGAAAGATGTGCCTCAACTGCTCTTTGAGTACTGCCTGTAAAAAGACGACATAATTTTCTTTGTGCATTTTATCTCTGACAATTTTTGAACAAAGTAATTTTTGTTTCTAATGTTGAATGTTTAGTGGTAAGGGGTAGTGTTTCAATATTGAAGGTTTCATACTTTGGTCAGAAAGCAGATTTTGAATCTGTTTTAAGAAAGCTGATTCATTTTATACATCCGTCACAGTAAATACAATATTAATGTCCCCAGGATCATATTTTCTTATAAATATTCATATTTTAATAGGAGAATGATCTTGCCTTACTGCAAATTCTGATTCTGAAGTAGAGCTCATTGATACAAGTTTTTTGTCTGGTGTTGTTTTGTTTGTCATTGCTCTATTAAGCCCCTTTTCTATATTGATTTATATTTTATCAACTTTAACTAATTATGTTAATTAAATTAAACCAAATTAATTCAAGCAAAGCACATAAATAAGAAAGTATATAAGAAAAAAGGTGCTTTCAAGATACGTATGCCAACACCAGGACTTCTAGGACACTAGTTTTATCAAATGAAAAAGTAACACAATTACAATATTTTCAAATCAGAGAGTTTGTAAAACAATGGAAGCAGCTACATCCGTCCATGTGTAGGATTATCATGATCAATTCACTTAACTGCTGGAGGAAAGTATGGTAATCCTTTTATAATAGCCATTAAGATTTTTTTTTTATATGTGCAACATGATGCATGTTGGACAGACATATGCACTGTGGTATGTAAGAACTGTCAGTGTTTGTTCTTGCTGTTCGAACAGCTGATATTCTTATTGTTGCTATTCATAAATAATTAACTCAATTTAAGGGGAAAATAAGTACAATGATGAAATACTTTTGTATTATAATACATCAAAAAAGGTTTGAGCACCCCTGATCCATTTTATTAATAATAAGTAAATACTACTGCTAATAATATCTCTTGTACTAATAATTTTGTATTACAGTATAAAATTCTGTATTTTTGTATTGTGCCTAGTTGTGTATCACCTTGTTAAATTCACTGGTAGTACACAGAAATCTGTGCAGTACCAGTGATTTTGATTAATGTATGTTAAAACATTTTTCACAAGATAAAAACTGAAATTGCAAAAATATCACTGATAAATATAATTTTTGTTTCCTAACATGTGATGCATTATTTTAATCTGTTTTTTAATGCTGAAAACGAATATGAACTCAGAATCTTTCTATCGCCCACCATTTTTGAAAAACTTAAAATTTTTATTAAAGAATTTTTTTTCATTTTCAACATATTTTTCAACCTTTTAAACTCCTGAATTTTATTTTGTTAGCTCATTTTTTATGTTTAACTTTGTTAACATCATTTGTAAGTTATAAATTTATTTTTATTTATAAAAATTGTCATGTGTACTAGACAAACAATTAAATCATGTCATAATTACATATTATGACATATGTACCTATGGTTTGGCGTGAACCAAAGGATCATGTAGCAGATTGTTACTTTTGTTTAACAAGTGTGTTTTGAATTTCTAAAAAATCTAAACATACTGTAAAATATCCTTCATTGCAATCTGCAATCAGGTCTGTACCTCATGAAATTGAATAATTTCAGCCACCTGTGAATGTATGTTTCGAAAGCAGCGATGAAGAAACAGGCACTACTGAAGAAGACAGTAATGATTTTGATTTTGAATTATCTTCCAATAAGCCACATCTTATATCACAAAGTGAATTAAATGACTTGGTTAGGAATTTAAATTTATCAAAAAATGAAGCTGAACCGTTAGGTTCAAGACTGCAAGTTTGGAATTTACTTCAAATAATTCGGAAATTTTGGGCTTTTGAAGCCGACAAAAAGAACTTTCTCAGTACTTTATTGATGAAAATAATTTGGTTTATTGTACAAATATTGATGAGGTTATTTTGCACCTAGGACAAGTTCATAAAATTGTGGACTGGCACCTTTTCATAGATTCGTCCAAGTATAGTTTAAAAGTGGTTCTAGTACATAACGGTAACAAATATCCTTCGATACCAATCGCTTATGGTATTAATTTGAAAGAGACATATGATGTAATGAAAGACATTCTTGAAAAAATAAATTATAAAAACATAGCTGAAACATATGTGGTGATTTGAAAGTTATAGCTATTTTGGTAGGCATGTAGTTAGGCTGTACTAAGTATATGTGTTTGCAAATGGGACAGCCGAGCTAGGGATAAACAGTATGTTACCAAAGAATGGAAGAAGTGAGACAATTTAACTCCAAATGCGAAAAATATTATTCATGAGCACTTAGTTGAACCCAAAAAAATATGTTTACCCCCTCTCAATATCAAGCTAGGACCAATGAAAAATTTTGTAAAAGCAATGAAGGAGAGTCCCGGATTTTTGTACAACAGGCAGAAATTTCCAAATGTAAGTGAAGGAAAAATTAAAGAAGGAATATTTGTTGGTCCTCAAATAATAGAGTTGGTCAAAGATGATGTATTTAACTCGATGTTAAATAATGTAGAAAGTGAAGCTTGGGCTTCATTTAAAGGCGTTTGTAAAAATGTTTCTCAGCAAACAAAAATCCGACAACTACCACGATATTGTTAATCAACTTCCTATTTCATACAGAGCAATGGGATGTAATATGTCTTCGTAAATACATCTCCTCCACTCACATCTGGATTTTTTCCCGGACAACCTTGGAGATGTAAATGACGAACCATGGTGAACGTTTCTACCAAGACATTTTGGTGATGGAAAGCCGCTATAAAGGCAAGTGGAATACTAACAGTGCTAGCCAATTACTGTTGAACATTAATTTGGGATGTGCCTGAGACTATTTATAAAATAAAAGCATCGGCAAAATCATTCTAACCCAGATATGGCCGTACAAAATGATAAATTTTACAGATTTTAACTATATTTTTCCGTAATTCTTTTTGAAGCATTATTTATTTAAAACTAAGGGTGATAGAAAAATTGTATTTACAGATCTGTAATGCACACAAAAAAGCAATTCAAGAAATAGTATCACACTGAGAGAAACATTAAAAATGTTTTTTTCTCTATCAGTGTATTCAGTGTTGCATACACTTTTTAATATAACAATATATGTTAAGATTTTTTCTTTAACCTGGAAATTATTATCCATTTTGACATTTTAAATCCATTTCTTAATATTTGTTCACTAATGTTAAAATCTCACTTTCATTGTTAGTTTTCAAGTTGTCTTATGTCTGAAAAGAAAAAAAAAACATTTATGGTAATAAATTTCATTAAACATGTTTACTATGTTCAGGCAGCAGTGCTGTCTGACACCATGTGATGTTAAATATTAGTTTTACTTTCTTTTCAACATAATTGTTTCTATTTTATTTAACATGTGGTTGTATTCATTAATTGTTTATCAAATGCATAACACAACCATATGATACGGCCTAGTCGCCAAGCTTGTTGGATTCACTTATAGTATATTATTGTAAGATAATTGTTAAATTATGGCGGGCAATATGTTGAGACACAGTTCCATATCATTCACTCCTCTCCTGATGATTCACTCGGCTTCGTATGCTTCACCCAGCTCCTGACGATTCACTCGGCTCCATCTACTCTGTATAAGTTGGCTCCGCACTAGAATCTGGCAGTCTAGTCTAGTCTCAATCTGTCATTTGAAGACTCATTTTCTTCAGTCAAAATTTACCCATCATATAGTAGACATGTATATATTCATTAAATTATATATATTTTTCAACAATGTAATACAAATTTAATTAAATCATGAATATGTTAATATACAATTGTTAATTCGAATCGGTATTTGTTTTATTTAAATCCACTTAACATAAACGAAACACACTGCCATCCCAGTAATTACAAAACAACTTGAAATTTGATTAGGAAAAAGATAAAGTCCATATTTTGTAATGTCAACTAAATATTTTACAGATGTTTAGTTAAAAAAATAATTACAGAGCTTGGAAATTGCACATACCAATAAAATAATGGAAAATGTAAATGATTCTTTTCATGCTGTTTAACACTCTTAGCGCCATGTGTATCAATCTGATACATTTTTAGCAATGTCAAAACGGCCATGTGTATAATTTTGATGCACACGTAATGGTCTTAATAAATAAATAAAAAATGTCTGGCCTGGGGTGAAGTTTTACTGATTTAGGCGTAGCGCTAAGAGTGTTAAATAAGGTCTCAGTAAAATAAGTACAACTTAAAATAGAACAGGCTTTAATTTGACATAATCTGTTTTTAACTGTTTGTTTAGAAGTTATAACTACTCAAAATACAGGTACCTCTTTTCATTTGCCAGATTTTAGTTAATTACCAAAGAAAGTTGTATTGAAAAATACAATTATCTTTCTTACCTGTTTAAGCCATTTTTTTCATAAAGAATAAATAACTAATATGTGATGTTATTTTTGCCATCAATCAGAGCTATTAAACTTAAAAAACAGGATTTTTCTTCAGCGCTTATATAATGAAAATTTAAAAATTTTTATAACATTTCAGAGAAACTGTTACTAATTGTGTAAAATAAATTTTATTGAGAACTTTGAAGTAAAGAAATTATTAGAAGGACTGTACTCAATCCAAAATGAAAAAAAATCCATATGAACCAGGCGGCAGTGGTTGAGTACCATCTTTCATGTAGTTTCCAGAACTTTTTCACGATTCAAGACTTCTAATTTAGGATAGAATCTTTTGTAATATTGTAACAAAATTTTGTCTTACGTGAACTATTATTTAACATGGGCTATTGCTTGCCTCGAAAGAAAAATACATAGAATCTATCACCTGGAATTCTATTCTAAAGGATAAACAGAATAGTGTATTATTTTATAAATATGTAGCTAAAGTGTAAAAGAAAGATTTTTTAATGATAATCACTTCAATAAAACACAACAAATTCAAACAAGATATACTAGTTTTTTTTTTCTACGTGCACGCTTCCATGAAACCAAACCATTAAAGACATCAAGCACCTTTTACTTGCTAAGTTCTTTCATGTTGCAAGATTACACTTAAAATGTAAATAGAAAGTAATAAATGCTCGTGGACACTGTTTCATTGTATGCTGTTAACATTTATTCATAGCTAATCACCATAGTAGCCAGCGATGCTTAAAATTCGCATTAAAAATATGATTCTCTAGTTACTATTCACTTTTTGGTTTTCAAGAGATTATTCATTTAATCCCAGTAATGTCATTTCTGTTATTTTGTAAATTACATTATTGAAGGTGGAATACCTTTTGGTTTTCAAAAATTCAGAGATGTTTTAATCGTCTTCTTTTTTTCTTACTGTGTTATTAAAATTCATTATTGACAAAATATTATTGCCATAATTAAACAAAAAAAAATTGTTTATTAATTCAAATGTCACAATTCTGTGATTGGTTGAATGATAAATTTTTTCTAAAACTAATTTTTAATAGGTTATGCAAGAAAAAGTTGGAAGGGTGTTGCTAGCCCTTCTTCTTGACAGAGAGGCGGTGATGCTACCTCTATAATCCTTAAAATAGGGTTTTTCGACTTCATCCGTACATTCAAATACATTTTATTAAATAAGTAAGAGTGATGTCTTATGAAAGATTGTGTTTAAGAGTCCTGAATAAAAATGCAATCATATGCGCAAAACTGGGCTGTTATGACGCGAATTTTTGTTTTTATTAATTATTTTAATGAAGTATAATTGTTACCTCGTGTATTGTTTTTAATTTGGGGGTTCCAGTGGTCATTTGTTTGAACAAGTAGCTTTTACCTGTGTTATGACTATTAACAGTACACACAGTGCTAGTGTTTCCAAAAAAATATTCGCCTATCCATTTCTCCATGTCGTGCTTATGTTCACATCGAATGATTATTGCATAATACTATATGAGTTTTCTTTTTGTGTTTTTAACCTTTTTACCGATGTGCACTCAATACAGTTTTTATTGTTCTTAGATGATAGGAGAACATTTTTCATTTGTATTCTTCAATTATGTAATTTTCACCTACTCTAACAAATACAGTTACTTTATATTAGCAATTTACTTACAGTTTATTGTAGCAAAAGTTTATTTAATTATTTATTCTAGAAATTTAACCTTTTATAAGTATTTTTTGTGTTTACTTTTTACATAAATATGAAATATTCTGTTGCTGTTATTAATCTACTGTTGTAGATTAAATTGCTATTACCATCTTACCTTTTACTGTTGCTTTGTTGTATTTGAATAAAAAAAAAAACAAATAAGTGGTTAGAAACTGTATTAAGTGCATGCTAAGTTATTGATTTTATATTTTTTATGACCTGGAGATTTCAGTTGATTAAATCTCTCCCATAGATTACAATTACTATAGTTCATTTCTTGAAAAAACCATTTTCCTTCATTGCTGTTTATAGAGTTTGATATGTTTTAATGTCATGCATGTTTCTTGTAATATTGTTAAATCAGTTTCTAAGTATTTAGTGGGGAGATTCTGTACAATTACTCAGTCATATCCACTTTAGTATTTTAGATATAATTTAATAGTAGTATTATTTTCAGAACTTCTAATTTTGCTCATTACATTGGTTACATGGTATTATTTTGACCTAGCATTTGTGCTGTAACTCAAAGGCAGTAATATTATAATTGTTATAGAACATTCTGCTTGCTGGCCTCTGTGGCGTGAGTGGTAGCGTCTCGGCCTTTCATCCGTAGGTCTTGGGTTCGAATTCTGATCAAGCATGGCATTTTTACACACGCTACAATTCATTCACCTCATCCTCTGAAGCAATACCTAATGGTGGTCTCGGAGGTTAAACAAAAAAAGAACATTCTGTTTTTGAACAAGATATACAGAATAATGCATTAGAAAGTACAATTTTTCAAATTACACGATGCACATTTTGCCCATTCTCTTCATAGACTTGCTGAAACAAATTGTTAAAAATGTTTTGCTGCCAGATATTCTCAATAAATGATCACTGTTTTGGTAAATTTGGCTACTTTAAATACATAAATACTAGTTGTCTTATAATAAAACGTACTAAGGGAGGCCCTGGCACCAGTAATATCCATGAAACGTACTATTCATTACTATTAATCTTAACAGTTGTTTATTTAAGTTTGTTTGTTTTCTTTGATTTGTTGACTTTTTTATGAAGAAAGTAAAGTAATAAAGTTTTAAATTTATGGATTGGAAAGGGTTAAAAATACTCAACATTTATTCTCATAGGATTGAAATTTTTTTTAAGTTTGATTTTTATTTCATTGTCTTGCTTTGAATGTTATACTATAAGGTTTTGTAATTGAGTGTGACATTAATGAATTCTCCAAGGTATTAAGAACAAATACTAAGTAATAATTAGCAATTAACAACTGTTGATAATAAACAAACGATTCTTTTTGCAATGGGTTGTAGAACCTGAATTGAGTTAAACAAGTTAGTTCATATAGTAGGGGTTTTACTTCTGTTTTATCAGTTCATGCTGGACTTCTTGACCAGTCATTGCATGAAAATATGGAGTTGATTTTTGTATTTTTTATGAATATGAAAGTTTTTAAAAGTATTGAAGTTTTATCATATACAGTATAGCTTGTTATTACTTATACATTCTTTGTTTCTGTATTTGCTAAGGCTTTATTCTGGCAACAAATTATTTACCACTCAGTTCTTACTTTCATACATAAAAGGCATTCAGTTAATTAAATACATAATTTAAGTAAAGTTCTGTTGATTATTGAACAATTTATCCAGTAACAAAAGCAGACCATATACTGTATTGACTTCATCACTCTGAATATTTCATTAACTACATCGTGTTAAAAAAGTATTTTCTTTTGTAATTATTAGGATATTTTATTCTTTAGCATAAATAAAACTGATTTTATTTTGTGTACACTGTATTTGATTTCAGTTTAATTTTAAAGGTTTTTTTATTGTATCTATTTTGATATGTCTAATTTATTCATTCAGTCCCATCAACTAAAAATTCATGAGGTCTCCTAATTTTACAGTTATGACCTACTAAGTACAAACATATAAGTTTTTTTTTAATTTGGCATTTGTAATTTCTAATATTTCAAATGAGATTGGAATTTATAGAAAGACATTTATTAGTTTTTCTATTTTTGCACGTTTTCATATATATTCTTCAAATTAATTAATTTCCACCTACTCTCTATACTTGCAAATTCAGGCTTTCTGTTAGCAATCTACTTCCAGACAGATTATTATAGTAAAAGTCAATTTTATTATTCCTTTAACATTTATTTATTTTTTGTGTTTGTATATAAATAAATAATGTTACATTATGTTTTGCATGAATTGCTTTTAATGAATTGAGATAAAATATACATATTACCTTTCATTTTAGTGTCAGTATTGTTTTAACTTAAATTAATTGTGAAATTAATTAATAAGTAAAGATATATTTAAAATATAAATATAAATGACTTTTGGGGTTTGTTAATATTTTTCAGCTGTTTAATGTTTATTTTTAATATATCTTTCACAAACAATATTAATTATCTCATTTATTATATTTTGTTTTTTATATTTATGAAGCTCACCTTTACATATTTAAGGTTAAGTTATATATTAATGTAAGGTTGGATTTACTTTGTAACTTAATTAAGCTAAATTCCTTGCCAAAGGTTTAAATTTCTTTATGAAATAAATAAACTAACCTAAAATTAACAATCCTTTTTGTTATAATTAATTCATAATTAATAAACCTCCTGCTCATTTTGAATATATCACAACTGAAAAATTTTGTATTATGTTAGTGAGAAGTTAAGTACTAGAGCAGTAGTTCACAAACTTTTTTTTTACGTATACTTACGTGAATTACAGATCAGTAGAGTGTGCCACTGAGGTATTAAATATGTCATTAAGGTAACAACAGTTATAACTCTGAATGGTAAAGCAATAAAAAATTATAATTATTTTTGAAAGTAACCATTTATTTTGAAAATAATCATTTATTACAATTTTTTTTGTGATTAATTCACGATATAAGGTTTGAAGCTTGTGCATGGGAATATGAACCAAAAGTTTTGTTGTGTATAAAAAAAGACGTCTGACTGGGACTCGAACCTGGTAAAAATAAAAAATTTGTGTAAAAGTTTTTTAATCATTTGTTACAAAAACATTTATTTACTTTATAAAGAAATGTTACATTATACAGTTATTAACATTACTGATAACAATATTCTTGAAGACTAAAAATTCATTGAGGAGGGTGGTACTCTGTATTTGAAAAAGTAAAGAGATGTCTTTTGTTTAGCTGAACCTAATAATAAGTGGAGATTTGGTTCAAGTTCCAGTATTACAAAATTTAACTTTTACCGTCCCAACAGCAGAAAATCTAGTTTCTCAAAGATATGTGTTAGAAAATAGAATTAAAAATAGTGGTTTTCTCAACAGTGATGGATATTTATTTTTAAACTTTTGCCAAAATTCTCATAACTCTGATTTAGTAAATTCCATTTTTAAGCCTCAATCACAAAATAATTCCATCAAAGATTTTGTTTTGTTACTAGTTAGGATTCCAGGAATAATATCCAGTATGAAAAGGGTTTCTAATCATAGGAATTCAAAGTATTTTTTGAAATATTTCCATAACTTGGAAATTTCAAAAGTTTCAGTAAGGATTATGCAATGGAATTTTATATTATTTGATGAGATTATCCTTTTTATTTCAATTTTGTGTACTGTCACAAATTTTTCCAGATTTGGAAAATGCAGGAGGTTTTCATTTGAAACCCTGTTATTCATTATTTGACATTTTTTTTGATAAATTCCTTTATTTTGTCTACTGAAAATTGATCGTTGTTTCACCTTACAAATTTGAATTTAAGTCTTGAAACAATTGAAAATATCTGTTAAGTAGACTAGTGTTAGTCAACAGCTCATCTACCCACCGGGTTGGTCTAGTGGTGAACGCGTCTTCCCAAATCAGCTGGTTTGGAAAGTTGAGAGTTACAGCTTTCAAGTCCTAGTAAAGCCAGCTATTTTTACACGGACTTGAATACTAGATCGTGGATACCGGTGTTCTTTGGTGGTTGGGGTTCAATTAACCACACATCTCAGGAATGGTCAAACTGAGACGGTACAGGACTACACTTCATTTACACTCATACATATCATCCTCATTCATCCCCTGAAGTATTATCTAAACGGTAGTTACCGGAGGCTACAACAGGAAAAAGAAAGAAAAGTCAACAGCTCATCTGTCAATCAATCATACAATTCAAAGTCTGTATCCATTAGGAACATCTGCATCTCTGAATGTAGCTAAAATTACTTGCTTTACATTGTTTTTTGAACTTAGTTTCTTCCATATGCACTCATTGAATTGTACAGCAAAAAAAATTACTATTTTTTACTTGAGTTATTATGTTTTCTTTTATGTTTAATGCAATGCTTTCAGTTTAGTTTAGTGCACGGTGGTACTGTATGTAGTTGTTTAGTGGACAATTCACCTAACATTCAAGTTACCATATCTTTTGCAGCAGGTAACAACAGCTTTTCACCAGTTGTTAGAAAGATGTGCCTCAACTGCTCTTTGAGTACTGCCTGTAAAAAGACGACATAATTTTCTTTGTGCATTTTATCTCTGACAATTTTTGAACAAAGTAATTTTTGTTTCTAATGTTGAATGTTTAGTGGTAAGGGGTAGTGTTTCAATATTGAAGGTTTCATACTTTGGTCAGAAAGCAGATTTTGAATCTGTTTTAAGAAAGCTGATTCATTTTATACATCCGTCACAGTAAATACAATATTAATGTCCCCAGGATCATATTTTCTTATAAATATTCATATTTTAATAGGAGAATGATCTTGCCTTACTGCAAATTCTGATTCTGAAGTAGAGCTCATTGATACAAGTTTTTTGTCTGGTGTTGTTTTGTTTGTCATTGCTCTATTAAGCCCCTTTTCTATATTGATTTATATTTTATCAACTTTAACTAATTATGTTAATTAAATTAAACCAAATTAATTCAAGCAAAGCACATAAATAAGAAAGTATATAAGAAAAAAGGTGCTTTCAAGATACGTATGCCAACACCAGGACTTCTAGGACACTAGTTTTATCAAATGAAAAAGTAACACAATTACAATATTTTCAAATCAGAGAGTTTGTAAAACAATGGAAGCAGCTACATCCGTCCATGTGTAGGATTATCATGATCAATTCACTTAACTGCTGGAGGAAAGTATGGTAATCCTTTTATAATAGCCATTAAGATTTTTTTTTTATATGTGCAACATGATGCATGTTGGACAGACATATGCACTGTGGTATGTAAGAACTGTCAGTGTTTGTTCTTGCTGTTCGAACAGCTGATATTCTTATTGTTGCTATTCATAAATAATTAACTCAATTTAAGGGGAAAATAAGTACAATGATGAAATACTTTTGTATTATAATACATCAAAAAAGGTTTGAGCACCCCTGATCCATTTTATTAATAATAAGTAAATACTACTGCTAATAATATCTCTTGTACTAATAATTTTGTATTACAGTATAAAATTCTGTATTTTTGTATTGTGCCTAGTTGTGTATCACCTTGTTAAATTCACTGGTAGTACACAGAAATCTGTGCAGTACCAGTGATTTTGATTAATGTATGTTAAAACATTTTTCACAAGATAAAAACTGAAATTGCAAAAATATCACTGATAAATATAATTTTTGTTTCCTAACATGTGATGCATTATTTTAATCTGTTTTTTAATGCTGAAAACGAATATGAACTCAGAATCTTTCTATCGCCCACCATTTTTGAAAAACTTAAAATTTTTATTAAAGAATTTTTTTTCATTTTCAACATATTTTTCAACCTTTTAAACTCCTGAATTTTATTTTGTTAGCTCATTTTTTATGTTTAACTTTGTTAACATCATTTGTAAGTTATAAATTTATTTTTATTTATAAAAATTGTCATGTGTACTAGACAAACAATTAAATCATGTCATAATTACATATTATGACATATGTACCTATGGTTTGGCGTGAACCAAAGGGTCATGTAGCAGATTGTTACTTTTGTTTAACAAGTGTGTTTTGAATTTCTAAAAAATCTAAACATACTGTAAAATATCCTTCATTGCAATCTGCAATCAGGTCTGTACCTCATGAAATTGAATAATTTCAGCCACCTGTGAATGTATGTTTCGAAAGCAGCGATGAAGAAACAGGCACTACTGAAGAAGACAGTAATGATTTTGATTTTGAATTATCTTCCAATAAGCCACATCTTATATCACAAAGTGAATTAAATGACTTGGTTAGGAATTTAAATTTATCAAAAAATGAAGCTGAACCGTTAGGTTCAAGACTGCAAGTTTGGAATTTACTTCAAATAATTCGGAAATTTTGGGCTTTTGAAGCCGACAAAAAGAACTTTCTCAGTACTTTATTGATGAAAATAATTTGGTTTATTGTACAAATATTGATGAGGTTATTTTGCACCTAGGACAAGTTCATAAAATTGTGGACTGGCACCTTTTCATAGATTCGTCCAAGTATAGTTTAAAAGTGGTTCTAGTACATAACGGTAACAAATATCCTTCGATACCAATCGCTTATGGTATTAATTTGAAAGAGACATATGATGTAATGAAAGACATTCTTGAAAAAATAAATTATAAAAACATAGCTGAAACATATGTGGTGATTTGAAAGTTATAGCTATTTTGGTAGGCATGTAGTTAGGCTGTACTAAGTATATGTGTTTGCAAATGGGACAGCCGAGCTAGGGATAAACAGTATGTTACCAAAGAATGGAAGAAGTGAGACAATTTAACTCCAAATGCGAAAAATATTATTCATGAGCACTTAGTTGAACCCAAAAAAATATGTTTACCCCCTCTCAATATCAAGCTAGGACCAATGAAAAATTTTGTAAAAGCAATGAAGGAGAGTCCCGGATTTTTGTACAACAGGCAGAAATTTCCAAATGTAAGTGAAGGAAAAATTAAAGAAGGAATATTTGTTGGTCCTCAAATAATAGAGTTGGTCAAAGATGATGTATTTAACTCGATGTTAAATAATGTAGAAAGTGAAGCTTGGGCTTCATTTAAAGGCGTTTGTAAAAATGTTTCTCAGCAAACAAAAATCCGACAACTACCACGATATTGTTAATCAACTTCCTATTTCATACAGAGCAATGGGATGTAATATGTCTTCGTAAATACATCTCCTCCACTCACATCTGGATTTTTTCCCGGACAACCTTGGAGATGTAAATGACGAACCATGGTGAACGTTTCTACCAAGACATTTTGGTGATGGAAAGCCGCTATAAAGGCAAGTGGAATACTAACAGTGCTAGCCAATTACTGTTGAACATTAATTTGGGATGTGCCTGAGACTATTTATAAAATAAAAGCATCGGCAAAATCATTCTAACCCAGATATGGCCGTACAAAATGATAAATTTTACAGATTTTAACTATATTTTTCCGTAATTCTTTTTGAAGCATTATTTATTTAAAACTAAGGGTGATAGAAAAATTGTATTTACAGATCTGTAATGCACACAAAAAAGCAATTCAAGAAATAGTATCACACTGAGAGAAACATTAAAAATGTTTTTTTCTCTATCAGTGTATTCAGTGTTGCATACACTTTTTAATATAACAATATATGTTAAGATTTTTTCTTTAACCTGGAAATTATTATCCATTTTGACATTTTAAATCCATTTCTTAATATTTGTTCACTAATGTTAAAATCTCACTTTCATTGTTAGTTTTCAAGTTGTCTTATGTCTGAAAAGAAAAAAAAAACATTTATGGTAATAAATTTCATTAAACATGTTTACTATGTTCAGGCAGCAGTGCTGTCTGACACCATGTGATGTTAAATATTAGTTTTACTTTCTTTTCAACATAATTGTTTCTATTTTATTTAACATGTGGTTGTATTCATTAATTGTTTATCAAATGCATAACACAACCATATGATACGGCCTAGTCGCCAAGCTTGTTGGATTCACTTATAGTATATTATTGTAAGATAATTGTTAAATTATGGCGGGCAATATGTTGAGACACAGTTCCATATCATTCACTCCTCTCCTGATGATTCACTCGGCTTCGTATGCTTCACCCAGCTCCTGACGATTCACTCGGCTCCATCTACTCTGTATAAGTTGGCTCCGCACTAGAATCTGGCAGTCTAGTCTAGTCTCAATCTGTCATTTGAAGACTCATTTTCTTCAGTCAAAATTTACCCATCATATAGTAGACATGTATATATTCATTAAATTATATATATTTTTCAACAATGTAATACAAATTTAATTAAATCATGAATATGTTAATATACAATTGTTAATTCGAATCGGTATTTGTTTTATTTAAATCCACTTAACATAAACGAAACACACTGCCATCCCAGTAATTACAAAACAACTTGAAATTTGATTAGGAAAAAGATAAAGTCCATATTTTGTAATGTCAACTAAATATTTTACAGATGTTTAGTTAAAAAAATAATTACAGAGCTTGGAAATTGCACATACCAATAAAATAATGGAAAATGTAAATGATTCTTTTCATGCTGTTTAACACTCTTAGCGCCATGTGTATCAATCTGATACATTTTTAGCAATGTCAAAACGGCCATGTGTATAATTTTGATGCACACGTAATGGTCTTAATAAATAAATAAAAAATGTCTGGCCTGGGGTGAAGTTTTACTGATTTAGGCGTAGCGCTAAGAGTGTTAAATAAGGTCTCAGTAAAATAAGTACAACTTAAAATAGAACAGGCTTTAATTTGACATAATCTGTTTTTAACTGTTTGTTTAGAAGTTATAACTACTCAAAATACAGGTACCTCTTTTCATTTGCCAGATTTTAGTTAATTACCAAAGAAAGTTGTATTGAAAAATACAATTATCTTTCTTACCTGTTTAAGCCATTTTTTTCATAAAGAATAAATAACTAATATGTGATGTTATTTTTGCCATCAATCAGAGCTATTAAACTTAAAAAACAGGATTTTTCTTCAGCGCTTATATAATGAAAATTTAAAAATTTTTATAACATTTCAGAGAAACTGTTACTAATTGTGTAAAATAAATTTTATTGAGAACTTTGAAGTAAAGAAATTATTAGAAGGACTGTACTCAATCCAAAATGAAAAAAAATCCATATGAACCAGGCGGCAGTGGTTGAGTACCATCTTTCATGTAGTTTCCAGAACTTTTTCACGATTCAAGACTTCTAATTTAGGATAGAATCTTTTGTAATATTGTAACAAAATTTTGTCTTACGTGAACTATTATTTAACATGGGCTATTGCTTGCCTCGAAAGAAAAATACATAGAATCTATCACCTGGAATTCTATTCTAAAGGATAAACAGAATAGTGTATTATTTTATAAATATGTAGCTAAAGTGTAAAAGAAAGATTTTTTAATGATAATCACTTCAATAAAACACAACAAATTCAAACAAGATATACTAGTTTTTTTTTTCTACGTGCACGCTTCCATGAAACCAAACCATTAAAGACATCAAGCACCTTTTACTTGCTAAGTTCTTTCATGTTGCAAGATTACACTTAAAATGTAAATAGAAAGTAATAAATGCTCGTGGACACTGTTTCATTGTATGCTGTTAACATTTATTCATAGCTAATCACCATAGTAGCCAGCGATGCTTAAAATTCGCATTAAAAATATGATTCTCTAGTTACTATTCACTTTTTGGTTTTCAAGAGATTATTCATTTAATCCCAGTAATGTCATTTCTGTTATTTTGTAAATTACATTATTGAAGGTGGAATACCTTTTGGTTTTCAAAAATTCAGAGATGTTTTAATCGTCTTCTTTTTTTCTTACTGTGTTATTAAAATTCATTATTGACAAAATATTATTGCCATAATTAAACAAAAAAAAATTGTTTATTAATTCAAATGTCACAATTCTGTGATTGGTTGAATGATAAATTTTTTCTAAAACTAATTTTTAATAGGTTATGCAAGAAAAAGTTGGAAGGGTGTTGCTAGCCCTTCTTCTTGACAGAGAGGCGGTGATGCTACCTCTATAATCCTTAAAATAGGGTTTTTCGACTTCATCCGTACATTCAAATACATTTTATTAAATAAGTAAGAGTGATGTCTTATGAAAGATTGTGTTTAAGAGTCCTGAATAAAAATGCAATCATATGCGCAAAACTGGGCTGTTATGACGCGAATTTTTGTTTTTATTAATTATTTTAATGAAGTATAATTGTTACCTCGTGTATTGTTTTTAATTTGGGGGTTCCAGTGGTCATTTGTTTGAACAAGTAGCTTTTACCTGTGTTATGACTATTAACAGTACACACAGTGCTAGTGTTTCCAAAAAAATATTCGCCTATCCATTTCTCCATGTCGTGCTTATGTTCACATCGAATGATTATTGCATAATACTATATGAGTTTTCTTTTTGTGTTTTTAACCTTTTTACCGATGTGCACTCAATACAGTTTTTATTGTTCTTAGATGATAGGAGAACATTTTTCATTTGTATTCTTCAATTATGTAATTTTCACCTACTCTAACAAATACAGTTACTTTATATTAGCAATTTACTTACAGTTTATTGTAGCAAAAGTTTATTTAATTATTTATTCTAGAAATTTAACCTTTTATAAGTATTTTTTGTGTTTACTTTTTACATAAATATGAAATATTCTGTTGCTGTTATTAATCTACTGTTGTAGATTAAATTGCTATTACCATCTTACCTTTTACTGTTGCTTTGTTGTATTTGAATAAAAAAAAAAACAAATAAGTGGTTAGAAACTGTATTAAGTGCATGCTAAGTTATTGATTTTATATTTTTTATGACCTGGAGATTTCAGTTGATTAAATCTCTCCCATAGATTACAATTACTATAGTTCATTTCTTGAAAAAACCATTTTCCTTCATTGCTGTTTATAGAGTTTGATATGTTTTAATGTCATGCATGTTTCTTGTAATATTGTTAAATCAGTTTCTATTTAGTGGGGAGATTCTGTACAATTACTCAGTCATATCCACTTTAGTATTTTAGATATAATTTAATAGTAGTATTATTTTCAGAACTTCTAATTTTGCTCATTACATTGGTTACATGGTATTATTTTGACCTAGCATTTGTGCTGTAACTCAAAGGCAGTAATATTATAATTGTTATAGAACATTCTGCTTGCTGGCCTCTGTGGCGTGAGTGGTAGCGTCTCGGCCTTTCATCCGTAGGTCTTGGGTTCGAATTCTGATCAAGCATGGCATTTTTACACACGCTACAATTCATTCACCTCATCCTCTGAAGCAATACCTAATGGTGGTCTCGGAGGTTAAACAAAAAAAGAACATTCTGTTTTTGAACAAGATATACAGAATAATGCATTAGAAAGTACAATTTTTCAAATTACACGATGCACATTTTGCCCATTCTCTTCATAGACTTGCTGAAACAAATTGTTAAAAATGTTTTGCTGCCAGATATTCTCAATAAATGATCACTGTTTTGGTAAATTTGGCTACTTTAAATACATAAATACTAGTTGTCTTATAATAAAACGTACTAAGGGAGGCCCTGGCACCAGTAATATCCATGAAACGTACTATTCATTACTATTAATCTTAACAGTTGTTTATTTAAGTTTGTTTGTTTTCTTTGATTTGTTGACTTTTTTATGAAGAAAGTAAAGTAATAAAGTTTTAAATTTATGGATTGGAAAGGGTTAAAAATACTCAACATTTATTCTCATAGGATTGAAATTTTTTTTAAGTTTGATTTTTATTTCATTGTCTTGCTTTGAATGTTATACTATAAGGTTTTGTAATTGAGTGTGACATTAATGAATTCTCCAAGGTATTAAGAACAAATACTAAGTAATAATTAGCAATTAACAACTGTTGATAATAAACAAACGATTCTTTTTGCAATGGGTTGTAGAACCTGAATTGAGTTAAACAAGTTAGTTCATATAGTAGGGGTTTTACTTCTGTTTTATCAGTTCATGCTGGACTTCTTGACCAGTCATTGCATGAAAATATGGAGTTGATTTTTGTATTTTTTATGAATATGAAAGTTTTTAAAAGTATTGAAGTTTTATCATATACAGTATAGCTTGTTATTACTTATACATTCTTTGTTTCTGTATTTGCTAAGGCTTTATTCTGGCAACAAATTATTTACCACTCAGTTCTTACTTTCATACATAAAAGGCATTCAGTTAATTAAATACATAATTTAAGTAAAGTTCTGTTGATTATTGAACAATTTATCCAGTAACAAAAGCAGACCATATACTGTATTGACTTCATCACTCTGAATATTTCATTAACTACATCGTGTTAAAAAAGTATTTTCTTTTGTAATTATTAGGATATTTTATTCTTTAGCATAAATAAAACTGATTTTATTTTGTGTACACTGTATTTGATTTCAGTTTAATTTTAAAGGTTTTTTTATTGTATCTATTTTGATATGTCTAATTTATTCATTCAGTCCCATCAACTAAAAATTCATGAGGTCTCCTAATTTTACAGTTATGACCTACTAAGTACAAACATATAAGTTTTTTTTTAATTTGGCATTTGTAATTTCTAATATTTCAAATGAGATTGGAATTTATAGAAAGACATTTATTAGTTTTTCTATTTTTGCACGTTTTCATATATATTCTTCAAATTAATTAATTTCCACCTACTCTCTATACTTGCAAATTCAGGCTTTCTGTTAGCAATCTACTTCCAGACAGATTATTATAGTAAAAGTCAATTTTATTATTCCTTTAACATTTATTTATTTTTTGTGTTTGTATATAAATAAATAATGTTACATTATGTTTTGCATGAATTGCTTTTAATGAATTGAGATAAAATATACATATTACCTTTCATTTTAGTGTCAGTATTGTTTTAACTTAAATTAATTGTGAAATTAATTAATAAGTAAAGATATATTTAAAATATAAATATAAATGACTTTTGGGGTTTGTTAATATTTTTCAGCTGTTTAATGTTTATTTTTAATATATCTTTCACAAACAATATTAATTATCTCATTTATTATATTTTGTTTTTTATATTTATGAAGCTCACCTTTACATATTTAAGGTTAAGTTATATATTAATGTAAGGTTGGATTTACTTTGTAACTTAATTAAGCTAAATTCCTTGCCAAAGGTTTAAATTTCTTTATGAAATAAATAAACTAACCTAAAATTAACAATCCTTTTTGTTATAATTAATTCATAATTAATAAACCTCCTGTTCATTTTGAATATATCACAACTGAAAAATTTTGTATTATGTTAGTGAGAAGTTAAGTACTAGAGCAGTAGTTCACAAACTTTTTTTTTACGTATACTTACGTGAATTACAGATCAGTAGAGTGTGCCACTGAGGTATTAAATATGTCATTAAGGTAACAACAGTTATAACTCTGAATGGTAAAGCAATAAAAAATTATAATTATTTTTGAAAGTAACCATTTATTTTGAAAATAATCATTTATTACAATTTTTTTTGTGATTAATTCACGATATAAGGTTTGAAGCTTGTGCATGGGAATATGAACCAAAAGTTTTGTTGTGTATAAAAAAAGACGTCTGACTGGGACTCGAACCTGGTAAAAATAAAAAATTTGTGTAAAAGTTTTTTAATCATTTGTTACAAAAACATTTATTTACTTTATAAAGAAATGTTACATTATACAGTTATTAACATTACTGATAACAATATTCTTGAAGACTAAAAATTCATTGAGGAGGGTGGTACTCTGTATTTGAAAAAGTAAAGAGATGTCTTTTGTTTAGCTGAACCTAATAATAAGTGGAGATTTGGTTCAAGTTCCAGTATTACAAAATTTAACTTTTACCGTCCCAACAGCAGAAAATCTAGTTTCTCAAAGATATGTGTTAGAAAATAGAATTAAAAATAGTGGTTTTCTCAACAGTGATGGATATTTATTTTTAAACTTTTGCCAAAATTCTCATAACTCTGATTTAGTAAATTCCATTTTTAAGCCTCAATCACAAAATAATTCCATCAAAGATTTTGTTTTGTTACTAGTTAGGATTCCAGGAATAATATCCAGTATGAAAAGGGTTTCTAATCATAGGAATTCAAAGTATTTTTTGAAATATTTCCATAACTTGGAAATTTCAAAAGTTTCAGTAAGGATTATGCAATGGAATTTTATATTATTTGATGAGATTATCCTTTTTATTTCAATTTTGTGTACTGTCACAAATTTTTCCAGATTTGGAAAATGCAGGAGGTTTTCATTTGAAACCCTGTTATTCATTATTTGACATTTTTTTTGATAAATTCCTTTATTTTGTCTACTGAAAATTGATCGTTGTTTCACCTTACAAATTTGAATTTAAGTCTTGAAACAATTGAAAATATCTGTTAAGTAGACTAGTGTTAGTCAACAGCTCATCTACCCACCGGGTTGGTCTAGTGGTGAACGCGTCTTCCCAAATCAGCTGGTTTGGAAAGTTGAGAGTTACAGCTTTCAAGTCCTAGTAAAGCCAGCTATTTTTACACGGACTTGAATACTAGATCGTGGATACCGGTGTTCTTTGGTGGTTGGGGTTCAATTAACCACACATCTCAGGAATGGTCAAACTGAGACGGTACAGGACTACACTTCATTTACACTCATACATATCATCCTCATTCATCCCCTGAAGTATTATCTAAACGGTAGTTACCGGAGGCTACAACAGGAAAAAGAAAGAAAAGTCAACAGCTCATCTGTCAATCAATCATACAATTCAAAGTCTGTATCCATTAGGAACATCTGCATCTCTGAATGTAGCTAAAATTACTTGCTTTACATTGTTTTTTGAACTTAGTTTCTTCCATATGCACTCATTGAATTGTACAGCAAAAAAAATTACTATTTTTTACTTGAGTTATTATGTTTTCTTTTATGTTTAATGCAATGCTTTCAGTTTAGTTTAGTGCACGGTGGTACTGTATGTAGTTGTTTAGTGGACAATTCACCTAACATTCAAGTTACCATATCTTTTGCAGCAGGTAACAACAGCTTTTCACCAGTTGTTAGAAAGATGTGCCTCAACTGCTCTTTGAGTACTGCCTGTAAAAAGACGACATAATTTTCTTTGTGCATTTTATCTCTGACAATTTTTGAACAAAGTAATTTTTGTTTCTAATGTTGAATGTTTAGTGGTAAGGGGTAGTGTTTCAATATTGAAGGTTTCATACTTTGGTCAGAAAGCAGATTTTGAATCTGTTTTAAGAAAGCTGATTCATTTTATACATCCGTCACAGTAAATACAATATTAATGTCCCCAGGATCATATTTTCTTATAAATATTCATATTTTAATAGGAGAATGATCTTGCCTTACTGCAAATTCTGATTCTGAAGTAGAGCTCATTGATACAAGTTTTTTGTCTGGTGTTGTTTTGTTTGTCATTGCTCTATTAAGCCCCTTTTCTATATTGATTTATATTTTATCAACTTTAACTAATTATGTTAATTAAATTAAACCAAATTAATTCAAGCAAAGCACATAAATAAGAAAGTATATAAGAAAAAAGGTGCTTTCAAGATACGTATGCCAACACCAGGACTTCTAGGACACTAGTTTTATCAAATGAAAAAGTAACACAATTACAATATTTTCAAATCAGAGAGTTTGTAAAACAATGGAAGCAGCTACATCCGTCCATGTGTAGGATTGTCATGATCAATTCACTTAACTGCTGGAGGAAAGTATGGTAATCCTTTTATAATAGCCATTAAGATTTTTTTTTTATATGTGCAACATGATGCATGTTGGACAGACATATGCACTGTGGTATGTAAGAACTGTCAGTGTTTGTTCTTGCTGTTCGAACAGCTGATATTCTTATTGTTGCTATTCATAAATAATTAACTCAATTTAAGGGGAAAATAAGTACAATGATGAAATACTTTTGTATTATAATACATCAAAAAAGGTTTGAGCACCCCTGATCCATTTTATTAATAATAAGTAAATACTACTGCTAATAATATCTCTTGTACTAATAATTTTGTATTACAGTATAAAATTCTGTATTTTTGTATTGTGCCTAGTTGTGTATCACCTTGTTAAATTCACTGGTAGTACACAGAAATCTGTGCAGTACCAGTGATTTTGATTAATGTATGTTAAAACATTTTTCACAAGATAAAAACTGAAATTGCAAAAATATCACTGATAAATATAATTTTTGTTTCCTAACATGTGATGCATTATTTTAATCTGTTTTTTAATGCTGAAAACGAATATGAACTCAGAATCTTTCTATCGCCCACCATTTTTGAAAAACTTAAAATTTTTATTAAAGAATTTTTTTTCATTTTCAACATATTTTTCAACCTTTTAAACTCCTGAATTTTATTTTGTTAGCTCATTTTTTATGTTTAACTTTGTTAACATCATTTGTAAGTTATAAATTTATTTTTATTTATAAAAATTGTCATGTGTACTAGACAAACAATTAAATCATGTCATAATTACATATTATGACATATGTACCTATGGTTTGGCGTGAACCAAAGGATCATGTAGCAGATTGTTACTTTTGTTTAACAAGTGTGTTTTGAATTTCTAAAAAATCTAAACATACTGTAAAATATCCTTCATTGCAATCTGCAATCAGGTCTGTACCTCATGAAATTGAATAATTTCAGCCACCTGTGAATGTATGTTTCGAAAGCAGCGATGAAGAAACAGGCACTACTGAAGAAGACAGTAATGATTTTGATTTTGAATTATCTTCCAATAAGCCACATCTTATATCACAAAGTGAATTAAATGACTTGGTTAGGAATTTAAATTTATCAAAAAATGAAGCTGAACCGTTGGGTTCAAGACTGCAAGTTTGGAATTTACTTCAAATAATTCGGAAATTTTGGGCTTTTGAAGCCGACAAAAAGAACTTTCTCAGTACTTTATTGATGAAAATAATTTGGTTTATTGTACAAATATTGATGAGGTTATTTTGCACCTAGGACAAGTTCATAAAATTGTGGACTGGCACCTTTTCATAGATTCGTCCAAGTATAGTTTAAAAGTGGTTCTAGTACATAACGGTAACAAATATCCTTCGATACCAGTCGCTTATGGTATTAATTTGAAAGAGACATATGATGTAATGAAAGACATTCTTGAAAAAATAAATTATAAAAACATAGCTGAAACATATGTGGTGATTTGAAAGTTATAGCTATTTTGGTAGGCATGTAGTTAGGCTGTACTAAGTATATGTGTTTGCAAATGGGACAGCCGAGCTAGGGATAAACAGTATGTTACCAAAGAATGGAAGAAGTGAGACAATTTAACTCCAAATGCGAAAAATATTATTCATGAGCACTTAGTTGAACCCAAAAAAATATGTTTACCCCCTCTCAATATCAAGCTAGGACCAATGAAAAATTTTGTAAAAGCAATGAAGGAGAGTCCCGGATTTTTGTACAACAGGCAGAAATTTCCAAATGTAAGTGAAGGAAAAATTAAAGAAGGAATATTTGTTGGTCCTCAAATAATAGAGTTGGTCAAAGATGATGTATTTAACTCGATGTTAAATAATGTAGAAAGTGAAGCTTGGGCTTCATTTAAAGGCGTTTGTAAAAATGTTTCTCAGCAAACAAAAATCCGACAACTACCACGATATTGTTAATCAACTTCCTATTTCATACAGAGCAATGGGATGTAATATGTCTTCGTAAATACATCTCCTCCACTCACATCTGGATTTTTTCCCGGACAACCTTGGAGATGTAAATGACGAACCATGGTGAACGTTTCTACCAAGACATTTTGGTGATGGAAAGCCGCTATAAAGGCAAGTGGAATACTAACAGTGCTAGCCAATTACTGTTGAACATTAATTTGGGATGTGCCTGAGACTATTTATAAAATAAAAGCATCGGCAAAATCATTCTAACCCAGATATGGCCGTACAAAATGATAAATTTTACAGATTTTAACTATATTTTTCCGTAATTCTTTTTGAAGCATTATTTATTTAAAACTAAGGGTGATAGAAAAATTGTATTTACAGATCTGTAATGCACACAAAAAAGCAATTCAAGAAATAGTATCACACTGAGAGAAACATTAAAAATGTTTTTTTCTCTATCAGTGTATTCAGTGTTGCATACACTTTTTAATATAACAATATATGTTAAGATTTTTTCTTTAACCTGGAAATTATTATCCATTTTGACATTTTAAATCCATTTCTTAATATTTGTTCACTAATGTTAAAATCTCACTTTCATTGTTAGTTTTCAAGTTGTCTTATGTCTGAAAAGAAAAAAAAAACATTTATGGTAATAAATTTCATTAAACATGTTTACTATGTTCAGGCAGCAGTGCTGTCTGACACCATGTGATGTTAAATATTAGTTTTACTTTCTTTTCAACATAATTGTTTCTATTTTATTTAACATGTGGTTGTATTCATTAATTGTTTATCAAATGCATAACACAACCATATGATACGGCCTAGTCGCCAAGCTTGTTGGATTCACTTATAGTATATTATTGTAAGATAATTGTTAAATTATGGCGGGCAATATGTTGAGACACAGTTCCATATCATTCACTCCTCTCCTGATGATTCACTCGGCTCCATCTACTCTGTATAAGTTGGCTCCGCACTAGAATCTGGCAGTCTAGTCTAGTCTCAATCTGTCATTTGAAGACTCATTTTCTTCAGTCAAAATTTACCCATCATATAGTAGACATGTATATATTCATTAAATTATATATATTTTTCAACAATGTAATACAAATTTAATTAAATCATGAATATGTTAATATACAATTGTTAATTCGAATCGGTATTTGTTTTATTTAAATCCACTTAACATTAACGAAACACACTGCCATCCCAGTAATTACAAAACAACTTGAAATTTGATTAGGAAAAAGATAAAGTCCATATTTTGTAATGTCAACTAAATATTTTACAGATGTTTAGTTAAAAAAATAGTTACAGAGCTTGGAAATTGCACATACCAATAAAATAATGGAAAATGTAAATGATTCTTTTCATGCTGTTTAACACTCTTAGCGCCATGTGTATCAATCTGATACATTTTTAGCAATGTCAAAACGGCCATGTGTATAATTTTGATGCACACGTAATGGTCTTAATAAATAAATAAAAAATGTCTGGCCTGGGGTGAAGTTTTACTGATTTAGGCGTAGCGCTAAGAGTGTTAAATAAGGTCTCAGTAAAATAAGTTTTTTTTTTTTTTTGTCTTCAGTCATTTGACTGGTTTGATGCAGCTCTCGAAGATTCCCTATCTAGTGCTAGTCGTTTCATTTCAGTATACCCTCTACATCCTACATCCCTAACAATTTGTTTTACATATTCCAAACGTGGCCTGCCTACACAATTTTTTCCTTCTACCTGTCCTTCCAAAATTAAAGCGACTATTCCAGGATGCCTTAGTATGTGGCCTATAAGTCTGTCTCTTCTTTTAACTATATTTTTCCAAATGCTTCTTTCTTCATCTATTTGCCGCAATACCTCCTCATTTGTCACTTTATCCACCCATCTGATTTTTAACATTCTCCTATAGCACCACATTTCAAAAGCTTCTAACCTTTTCTTCTCAGATACTCCGATCGTCCAAGTTTCACTTCCATATAAAGCGACACTCCAAACATACACTTTCAAAAATCTTTTCCTGACATTTAAATTAATTTTTGATGTAAACAACTTATATTTCTTACTGAAGGCTCGTTTAGCTTGTGCTATGCGGCATTTTATATCGCTCCTGCTTCGTCCATCTTTAGTAATTCTACTTCCCAAATAACAAAATTCTTCTACCTCCATAATCTTTTCTCCTCTTATTTTCACATTCAGCGGTCCATCTTTGTTATTTCTACTACATTTCATTACTTTTGTTTTGTTCTTGTTTATTTTCATGCGATAGTTCTTGCGTAGGACTTCATCTATGCCGTTCATTGTTTCTTCTAAGTCCTTTTTATTCTCGGCTAGAATTACTATATCATCAGCAAATCGTAGCATCTTTATCTTTTCACCTTGTACTGTTACTCCGAATCTAAATTGTTCTTTAACATCATTAACTGCTAGTTCCATGTAAAGATTAAAAAGTAACGGAGATAGAGAACATCCTTGTCGGACTCCCTTTCTTATTATGGCTTCTTTCTTATGTTCTTCAATTGCTACTGTTGCTGTTTGGTTCCTATACATGTTAGCAATTGTTCTTCTATCTCTGTATTTGAACCCTAATTTTTTTAAAATGCTGAACATTTTATTCCAGTCTACGTTATCGAATGCCTTTTCTAGGTCTATAAACGCCAAGTATGTTGGTTTGTTTTACTTTAATCTTCCTTCTACTATTAATCTGAGGCCTAAAATTGCTTCCCTTGTCCCTATACTTTTCCTGAAACCAAATTGGTCTTCTCCTAACACTTCCTCCACTCTCCTCTCAATTCTTCTGTATAGAATTCTAGTTAAGATTTTTGATGCATGACTAGTTAAACTAATTGTTCTGTATTCTTCACATTTATCTGCCCCTGATTTCTTTGGTATCATTACTATAACACTTTTTTTGAAGTCTGACGGAAATTCCCCTTTTTCATAAATATTACACACCAGTTTGTATAATCTATCAATCGCCTCCTCCCCTGCATTGCGCAGTAATTCTACAGGTATTCCGTCTATTCCAGGAGCCTTTCTGCCATTTAAATCTTTTAATGCTCTCTTAAATTCAGATCTCAGTATTGTTTCTCCCATTTCATCCTCCTCAACTTCCTCTTCTTCCTCTATAACACCATTTTCTAATTCATTTCCTCCGTATAACTCTTCAATATATTCCACCCATCTATCGACTTTACCTTTCGTATTATATATTGGTGTACCATCTTTGTTTAACACATTATTACATTTTAATTTATGTACCCCAAAATTTTCCTTAACTTTCCTGTATGCTCCGTCTATTTTACCAATGTTCATTTCTCTTTCCACTTCTGAACACTTTTCTTTAATCCACTCTTCTTTCGCCAGTTTGCACTTCCTGTTTATAGCATTTCTTAATTGCCGATAGTTCCTTTTACTTTCTTCATCACTAGCATTCTTATATTTTCTACGTTCATCCATCAGCTGCAATATATCGTCTGAAACCCAAGGTTTTCTACCAGTTCTCTTTATTCCGCCTAAGTTTGCTTCTGCTGATTTAAGAATTTCCTTTTTAACATTCTCCCATTCTTCTTCTACATTTTCTATCTTATCTTTTTTACTCAGACCTCTTGCGATGTCTTCCTCAAAAATCTTCTTTACCTCCTCTTCCTCAAGCTTCTCTAAATTCCACCGATTCATCTGACACCTTTTCTTCAGGTTTTTAAACCCCAATCTACATTTCATTATCACCAAATTATGGTCGCTATCAATGTCTGCTCCAGGGTAAGTTTTGCAGTCCACGAGTTGATTTCTAAATCTTTGCTTAACCATGATATAATCTATCTGATACCTTGCAGTATCGCCTGGCTTTTTCCAAGTGTATATTCTTCTATTATGATTTTTAAATTGGGTGTTGGCAATTACTAAATTATACTTCGTGCAAAACTCTATAAGTCGGTCCCCTCTTTCATTCCTTTTGCCCAGCCCGTATTCACCCACTATATTTCCTTCCTTGCCTTTTCCAATGCTTGCATTCCAATCTCCAACTATTATTAAATTTTCATCTCCTTTTACGTGTTTAATTGCTTCATCAATCTCTTCGTATACACATTCTACCTCATCATCATCATGGGCGCTTGTAGGCATATAGACGTTAACAATCGTTGTCGGTTTAGGTTTTGAATTTATCCTTATTACAATGACTCTATCGCTATGCGTCTTGAAATACTCCACTCTCCTCCCTATTTTCTTGTTCATCACGAAACCTACTCCTGCCTGCCCATTATTTGACGCTGAGTTAATTACTCTAAAGTCACCCGACCAAAAGTCGCCTTCCTCTTCCCACCGAACCTCACTAATTCCTACTATATCCACGTTTACCCTATCCATTTCCCTTTTTAAATTCTCTAGCCTACCAACCTTTTTTAAGCTTCGTAAAATAAGTACAACTTAAAATAGAACAGGCTTTAATTTGACATAATCTGTTTTTAACTGTTTGTTTAGAAGTTATAACTACTCAAAATACAGGTACCTCTTTTCATTTGCCAGATTTTAGTTAATTACCAAAGAAAGTTGTATTGAAAAATACAATTATCTTTCTTACCTGTTTAAGCCATTTTTTTCATAAAGAATAAATAACTAATATGTGATGTTATTTTTGCCATCAATCAGAGCTATTAAACTTAAAAAACAGGATTTTTCTTCAGCGCTTATATAATGAAAATTTAAAAATTTTTATAACATTTCAGAGAAACTGTTACTAATTGTGTAAAATAAATTTTATTGAGAGCTTTGAAGTAAAGAAATTATTAGAAGGACTGTACTCAATCCAAAATGAAAAAAAATCCATATGAACCAGGCGGCGGTGGTTGAGTACCATCTTTCATGTAGTTTCCAGAACTTTTTCACGATTCAAGACTTCTAATTTAGGATAGAATCTTTTGTAATATTGTAACAAAATTTTGTCTTACGTGAACTATTATTTAACATGGGTTATTGCTTGCCTCGAAAGAAAAATACATAGAATCTATCACCTGGAATTCTATTCTAAAGGATAAACAGAATAGTGTATTATTTTATAAATATGTACCTAAAGTGTAAAAGAAAGATTTTTTAATGATAATCACTTCAATAAAACACAACAAATTCAAACAAGATATACTAGTTTTTTTTTCTACGTGCACGCTTCCATGAAACCAAACCATTAAAGACATCAAGCACCTTTTACTTGCTAAGTTCTTTCATGTTGCAAGATTACACTTAAAATGTAAATAGAAAGTAATAAATGCTCGTGGACACTGTTTCATTGTATGCTGTTAACATTTATTCATAGCTAATCACCATAGTAGCCAGCGATGCTTAAAATTCACATTAGAAATATGATTCTCTAGTTACTATTCACTTTTTAGTTTTCAAGAGATTATTCATTTAATCCCAGTAATGTCATTTCTGTTATTTTGTAAATTACATTATTGAAGGTGGAATACCTTTTGGTTTTCAAAAATTCAGAGATGTTTTAATCGTCTTCTTTTTTTCTTACTGTGTTATTAAAATTCATTATTGACAAAATATTATTGCCATAATTAAACAAAAAAAATTGTTTATTAATTCAAATGTCACAATTCTGTGATTGGTTGAATGATAAATTTTTTCTAAAACTAATTTTTAATAGGTTATGCAAGAAAAAGTTGGAAGGGTGTTGCTAGCCCTTCTTCTTGACAGAGAGGCGGTGATGCTACCTCTATAATCCTTAAAATAGGGTTTTTCGACTTCTTCCGCACATTCAAATACATTTCATTAAATAAGTAAGAGTGATGTCTTATGAAAGATTGTGTTTAAGAGTCCTGAATAAAAATGCAATCATATGCGCAAAACAGTTTTTCTATTAGCATTCTTATTAATTACTATCAAAATATTCAGTCTTCAGAAGTGGTCCAGCTGATACTGATCAGTAAAGAAAGACTCCTACGACTCAACCATTTACATCAAATTTTAACGTTCATATCTACATTTTAATGAAACTGATGTAGTAGGAGATTTTTGAGCCTCAACATTTTATACACAAGCATAAATAAATATATATATATATATATCTAACACATCCTGTCAAGTATTTTTCATGATTTATTTAATATTTATATTGCACAATGTTCACTCATACAGCTATTTAAACAACTTATTTAAAAATAAGTTGTGATACAGTTTTTCATTACATTTCTTTTGTTGAGATCTAGTGTATATAAATGGTTTGCAAAAAACATGCCATATACTGAAATGTAAAAGAAACCTCATGTAGTAAGAAGATTATTGAATGAACGTTTAAACTTGAAGTTGGAATCTGTAGAGTTTCATGTAAATAGTCATACTTGCTCCTAAATAATTTTTCTTTGTAAAAAAAAAAATTATCACTAATTTTAAAAATAAATATGGAGAAAAATTTCTGTTTTGAAAAACACTGTATCTATGAACAGTGTTCAGTATAAATAATTAATAAATCTTGAAAAATACTTGATGGGATGTGCATTGATTTAATTTTTTTGCATAGAGTTGAAGATGGAGTTGTCAATAACAGTTTTTAAATAACATTTTTATTATTATTATGCTTTTACGGCCAACATGGGACCACTTAAGTCAATTTTAGTTGGATCTTTTCTGAGAAAAGCGTGTTATTTTACTCTTTCGAGCTGCCCAGTATTTCTTCATCCGTTCATCTTGCTTTCTTTTTTTCATCCGTAAACACCCTCTTCGTTGTATTTTGTCGTTTGGCTGTCTTTTGTTTAAATCTAATGCTTTTATCTTTTAGCTTTGTAATTTTTCCAGTTTTATTCTGTAGGTCAGTCAGGGAAATTCCCAATTCTTTCATATCTTCTCTAATTTCTTTGATCCATCCTACTTCTAGCTTTTGGAACCAGAGCTTTTCAATGATATTTCTTGACAGTCTTGTTTTCGGTGTCCTTATGAGATGACCGAAGAAAGAGATTCTTTTTTTCCGCATAGTATCAGTAACAGGCTCTATTTCTCGATACACCACCTCGTTTGGCACAATCCACCATTGGCCTTCTTTTTGGTGTTTTTTATTGATACACGTTCTGACAATTCTCCTCTCTATTTTCAGAATTTTTTCAATTCGGTTTTTCTGAGTGATTTTGAAAAGGGTCTCGCTTCCGTAGGTGACTTCTGGCTGTACTACAGTTTTATAATGTTTTAAGTTTTGTTTTAGCAGAAAGGCATTTTTTGTTATATGTTGACCGAGTTAATTTTTGGGATTTAATCATTTTATTTGTCCTGTTTTGCCATGTCACTTTTTCATTTAAATTATAAGTTATTATTTCCCCTAGATATTTAAATTGTTTTACTATTTTAATTTTCTGATTGTTTACCGTAATGCGCTCTATTACCAGAGGATCTATGGCCATTAGTTCAGTTTTTTCGAAAGAGATATGAAGCCCTATCTTTTGTGCTAGGTTTTGAAGGCTCATGATTTGTGTTTTGGCTTCTTGAATATTATTTGCTAAAAGAGCGAGGTCATCTGCAAATCCTAGGCGATTTAGTGCGATGGAGTTTTTCTTAGTACCCATTTTTATATTTTTGGGATTTATTTCATACCATTTTCTCATGACAAATTCGAGGGCGCAGTTAAAAAGGAGTGGTGAGAGGCCGTCTCCTTGCCTCAATCCAGTTTTTATGTAGAAGGGTTGAGAGAGTTCACCTCTGAATTTCACTCTGGACTGGGTATTGGTTAAAGTTAATTTTATCATGTTTACGAGTTTAGGGTGAAGGCCCAGGTTTCTCAGAATATTCAGCACGGATGGTCGGTGTATACAATCATAGGCCCTTTTAAAGTCGACGAAGGTGATTATTAGTTGTTTTTTCCGTCTTTTATATAAGTCCATCATAAGTTTTAGGGATATTATTTGCTCCGGGCAACCTCTCCATGGCCTAAATCCCCCTTGGTATTCCCCAAGTTCCAGTTCAAGTTGGTCTTTGCATCGGTTGTATATGATTCTCGACAGGATTTTGTATGTGCAATCCAGGAGAGATATGCCTCTGTAGTTTTCCGGATTAGTTTTATCCCCTTTTTTATGTAATGGATGGATGAGGACTGTGGTCCAGTGTTCTGGAAGTTTTTCTTCATTCCATATTTTCACGAGGCATAGATGTAGGGAAGTTTTGACTGAATAAACTGATGAGTGTTTCCAGAGTTCTGCGAAAAGCTGGTCTTCGCTTGCTTTGTAGTTTTTTATTTCATTTAAGGCTGCGAGAACTTCTTGAATTGTTGGTGGGTTGATATTTACCGGTGAAGTTTTAACTGGAGTTTCAGTGTCAATCTCAAAAAGCTCTGGGGGGTCGTCACACTTGAGGAGTCTATTGAAGGTTTCTGCCATAATTTCAGCATTTTCTTTATTGGTGTGGGCCATATTTCCTTTGTTTCCTCTCAGCATAAGGGTGGGTGGTTCATATCTTTGAAGAGCCTGACCAAAAATTTTATAATAGTCTCGGAAATTAGTTTTCTTGGAACTTTCTTCTATTTGCTGAATCAAGTTTTTTTGGGCTTGTCGTTTGGTTCCTCTTATAATTTTCTGAGTTATTTTCCTTTGTTTGGTGAATTCATGGTTAGATTCTTCATTTTTCTGGGTTTGGTGGTTGATCCAAGCCCGGTGTCGGTCTTTGACTGCTTTGTCACATTCTTCATTCCACCATTGGTGTTTTTTTCTTGGGTTTATAGGGGCTAGTTCTTCAGCTATTTCTTTCAGTTGGGATGTCAGTTCTTTTAAATTATTAGTTAATTTGATTTTTTTTGTTGTTTCTTCAAAGATGGCATTGTTTATTAATTTATGTGGATCATAAGCTCTTTTGTTTTTAGGTTGGGATTTTTTTCTTTTTATGCGGGGTGAATTTTATTTTAACTTTAATTAAGTAATGGTCCGATCCAGTATCTGTTCCTCTCAAGACTTTTACATTATAAATCTCCTTGTGATAATTCCGGTCCATGCAAACATGATCCAGTTGCCATTCTCCTTTTTTCCAATCTGGGTGTTTCCAAGTCTTCAATTTGTTTGGTTTTCTCATAAAATAGGTGGATTTTGAGATCATATTATGGTTTCTGCAAAATTCGACAAGTCTTTGGCCGTTCTTGTTAGTTTTCTTTTGGGCAGGCCATTTTCCGATAATATCACGATATCTTCGTTCTTTACCAAGTTGGGCATTAAAGTCCCCTATTAAAATCTTCGTGTGGGTCTTATTTATGTTGTTTGCAGTTTGGTCAAGAAGTTCCCAGAATTTGTCCATCTCTTCTCTATCTTTTTTAAGATTGTTTTTGTCATTGGTGGGAGCATGGACATTTATTATGGTGTAGAATTTATTGGCTGATTTTAGGGTTAAGGTTGAAATCCTGGGGGAGTAAGACTTAAATTCTACGACTGAGTCAATTATTTTAAGATTGATTGCA